>NC_091159.1:54021045-54248545 GCF_040958095.1 Procambarus clarkii
GAGAGAGAGGAGAGAGAGAGAGAGAGAGAGAGAGAGAGAGAGAGAGAGAGAGAGAGAGAGAGAGAGAGAGAGAGAGAGAGAGAGAGAGAGAGAGAGAGAGAGAGAGAGAGAGAGAGAGAGAGAGAGAGAGAGAGAGAGAGAGAGAGAGAGAGAGAGAGAGAGAGAGAGAGAGAGAGAGAGAGAGAGAGAGAGAGAGAGAGAGAGAGAGAGAGAGAGAGAGAGAGAGAGAGAGAGAGAGAGAGAGAGAGAGAGAGAGAGAGAGAGAGAGAGAGAGAGAGAGAGAAGAGATCAATACCACAACCACCCACCTAAAAGCCTCACTACTGCATCACTTCATATGTCTTCATAGCCATAAGACTCCCAGGTGCCTTCCCAGCAGTAACAGCAGCCATATCATCAGCAGCAACGTAACAGCAGCAGCAGCAGTTAGAGCATCAACAGCCAACAGCAACAAGTACTTGGAGGACAGGTGTAGAGCAGCCACCAGGGCGGACCTCAGCGCCTCGCGGATATTAAACCATCGTGAAAGTAAATAACCATTAACGATAACTTGCCGGCTTGATAACTTTGGGATACGATGCAACCCGTCCTCCTAACAGCACGTCGCATTTTGACGTATACTCTGGCTAAGGCCAAAAATCGTCTTACTAGAAAATGTTAGGGACTCGCGAAATTGGCATACTGTTCCGTTTTCTGTTTTGGGTCCTCTGGTAGGTTAGGATAAGGGAACTTTAGTAAGATAGTTTCTTGACGTTGATTGGTTGCTGCACACTATGATGTTTGCTGATTGGTTCTCGCCTAACGTGACGAGCATTCATTGGTTTCCGTGAGACCACAGTTGACTGGCTACCCACAGTGTGTACAATGACAGCACCAACAAGCCATTTATCTTGACTCATTCAATTACTGAATTGGCAAAGGGGGACTGGAAGAGCCACTGGAAGATGTTTTTCTGTGTATTAAAGATGAATCAATCTGAGAGCATTCCTGCACATTTAACACCAGTCAATATGTACACTTACTCTCAGTGGTTCAAGTTCAAGTTTATTGAGAACAGGAAGTACATCTCAAAAGGATAGAGTAGCTTAGACTATTTCTTCCCTCCTCTGTATAAGGTCACTCAAGGGGCTCACACACCCATACAGTACACAGTTATTAATTATATTCTACATGTCACATTCCACTGGTAATCACATGGCATACTGTGAGGTCTCTTATTGGTTATGCTGCCCCTGTCATGTCTTGTGTTGGTAAAGGCTGACTAAACAGGTTGGGGAAGGTACAACATGAAGCTATGAGAATATCCCAAGATTATTCTCATGGCGCAAGATATATTATTACCGAGATAATGATGATGTGATTATACTTAGAGTATTGGGGGATAAAATAGTCAATAAATGAAGATAAATGAAGCTTCGGCGATTAGACTAATGAGAGGCGAGAGAGATAATGAATTAATCTTCTCACTTCAAAAGATGGGAAGAAATAAATAATGCCTATGAAAGCATAATAAAATACTTATGTTCTAATATTACAAAGTATGATTAAGAATTAACATCCAACATGGGAGGAATACGAAGGTAGATGCAGTAATTTTTCCCTCTATATTCCAACACTGAACTTTGCTGCTGTTGGACAATTCATTGGATATTGACATCGCCTTGTCCACACTCTCCCAAAATTTTAAGTCACTGAGAAGCAATATCTCCTTAAGTCAGACTCCCAACATTTAGACATTTCCTCTTACTCAGCACTTGTACACCCCCTACCTACCATCAACGGTAATCTACTTCTTACAATGTCTTCCAATTCTATTTTTGTAAACCACTATTCCTGAGCTTCTCCGTCAACATTTTCCACCACACGGGGTTGATCACTGCCATCATTAGTGGATAGTTATTTTCCTGAGACTTCCATCTAGTGATACGCCATCCTCTTCCTTCCTTTCTTCCTCCTCCGTTTCACTCCCCACTTTACTCCATCTGTTTGCCATGGCTAATTATTCGAGAGCTTCAATCCTCTTGTCCAACTTTTTGAGGTATTCCAAGATCTATGTACCGACCGCAGAATTCACGACGCTGCTCTTCGCCTACTGAACAAATCGTCCTCTTAAAATTACGTCGCTTTTCGCTCGTGTGTTCGTATAGACAAAAAGGGACGTAATTTGTAATGAAATGGGCTCACAAAGTGCTGTACTGTCCCGTTTTCTGTTTGAGTCTTCCGGCTTACTCGGTTAGGTTAGGAGAGGAAACTTTCCATTAACGGTTTTCATGACATTTTGAAACCTTAGGAGAACTTCCTGCCCTCCTAAGCTTCCAGAGGACCCTTAACTTGCTGTTTTGGGGAAAAAAATCCAAAATTTATTTTCAATTATTTTTTATTTTCAAATTACGTCCATTTTCGGCCATACGGGCAAACGGCCAAATTCAGACCTAATTTGGAAAAGGACAGGTTGTCTCGCACTTTTTTTCGGCTTCGTTTCCTACTGCCACTAAGCTGTCCTGTTCAATAAACCCTTGAACTATATGTTTAACACATCTCTAACCCTGTCCATGGAGGACAGAAGAAAATGTATATATGCTGGTTAGCATTGTTAATGTGTGGCCACGTCTATCTTGAGATGATTTCGGGGCTTTTTAGTGTCCCCGCGGCACAGTCCTCGACCAGGCCTCCACCCCCAGGAAGCAGCCCGTGACAGCTGACTAACACCCAGGTACCTATTTTACTGCTAGGTAACAGGGGTATAGGGTGAAAGAAACTCACATTGTTTCTCGCCGGCTCCTGGGATCGAACCCAGGACCACAGGATCACAAGTCTAGCGTGCTGTCCGCTCGGCCGACCGGCTCCCTTAAAAAAACTAGGAAAACTCCCTCCAAAGGATACCTGATCATCCAGGCTGTGACTCGTACGTCAGGCTGCGAGCAGCCGCGTCCAACAGCCTGGTTGATCAGTCCGGCAACCAGGAGGCCTGGTCGACGACCGGGCCGCGGGGACGCTAAGCCCCGGAAGCACCTCAAGGTAACCTCAAGGTAACCTCAAGGTAACGGGGGTTCAGAGGAATCAGCGTTGTGGATGCCTCGACAATTGAAACAAGATGGCAAAATTGTTCTCCCTTTGTCAATCCTGACTATATTGTCGCGAGTCATGCTTCTTGCCACAATACCGACATCTGGGAAATTGACATTTCCAAGCCATATGACCCCAACGAGAACACTTCATGCATAATGTTGGCTCCTAAATATATTTTGCCTTTTTCCTGTATCCAAGTTCTTGTACAGAAAGTCTTTCTGGAGCCTCACCTTTTAACAAGGCAACAATCTGGCTTTATTTTTCACCACATATAATGCTCCTCTGAGCCCACGTAACACAATAACACATTGTTGAGATGAAGAAATTCAGGATCCAAGTATGTCGGATACTTAAAAACAATAACTTTAGTGTAAATTACTCCGACTTCAGTAATAACCAAAATAATATTCTTAAATCCGTCAGTCGTTAGATGTTCCACTGCCTCTTGTGTCCCAACCGTTATGTAGGGCCGGTGAACACCCTTCCCCCTTCACTCCTCTGCACCCCTCTTTCACCTCTCCCCTTCTCTCCTTCCCTCTCTCCAAACATCCTCCGTCTCAGTCCTTGTCTTTTAATAATGGTTCATATTAACCAAATTCCTTGGCCGGTTGAACGGTCCACTCCGATGAAAAGTTAGTGGACATGTCGAGGGAAATAGCAGCCGCTTCCTTCCATTAATCCCTACCTCTTGCTGCATGTGGTCCTCTTGTATTCTTCCTGTAAGATTTTCCTGCTGAATTTGTGTAGAACTTTGTATCCGGAGTCCCGTCTGTTGTCGATCACTGCACTTTGGTCGTTCATCACTGTCAGTATCACTTAACTCTGGACCTATTTAGACCTATTGTCTTATGTATGACCCTCTGTCCTGCGTGACAGTGAATACTAGCATTAACCTCAATTTAATAAGACTATCAAAATCCTCAGATTAGGCAAAATTGTAATTAATTTTGTCAATAAAGATGCTAATAATAATAAACTTAACTCTGGGCACAGTTTTCCGTTTTTGTCGTCTAATTATTGATACCTGAAAAAGGTTTGGAATCTCCTTGTTCATCCTCCATCAGTCACTGGTTCACAAGTTCACAACTTTTAATAGCGCTCCAATATTTTTTTTATTAATATATTAGGTCATCTGCATTTGTGCAGCTGCCCTAGACTATATGAAGTGGAGTACAGTGTGTCAAAAAGCTAGCTACGTGGTGCTAAAAAAAATCCCCATCACACAGGATGGTTAGTCATACAGAGGCATGCGATAAGTAGTGTGCACCAGCAGACTCTGGGAGCATTATGAGGATATCATCAACACAAGAGTGAATAAGGTAACAGTGATACTAAAAGTCCCCATCTCGCAGGATCTAGGCTATCTTAAGGTTATCTTGAGATGATTTCGGGGCTTTAATGTCCCCGCGGCCCGGTCCTCGACCAGGCCTCCACCCCCAGGAAGCATCCCGTGACAGCTGACTAACACCCAGGTACCTATTTTACTACTAGGGTGAAATAAACTCTGTCCATTGTTTCTCGCCAGCGCCCGGGATCGAACCCGGTACCACAGGATCACAAGCCCAGCGTGCTGTCCGCTCGGCCGACCGGCTCCCCTGGTTAGTCATACAGGGCCAAATGTAGACGCATCCTTCCTCCACCACGACTGGGCTAGGACTGTACGCCACGAAGTCTGGAGACGCCCTCAGTGGTTATCAACAGTAATAAAAGCTTAGAGCAACAGCCCGGAATCAAAATTAATTCCGCCAGATTAGTGGTCGTGTCTGGCTCAACCAGTTACGCGGGGAATTACAGCATCTGTACCATCAAAGTTATTTGATGGCGTGTCAAGTGATGTTATGGTTCCCCCTTTAATGACGGTGACTGATGTATTTTTGAGGGAAAAGGGATCACTGATATAAATATGTGTAAATTAAAGTAACTAGTTTATTACTCTTAATGGTGCGTACGTGGTTTGGGAATTGTGTTGATTCTACGAGCTCACCACGCGGCTCTATTCTGAGAGCCGCCCACGTCTAAACCCAGCCCATCCTCCAAACATTGCCCAACGTCAAGAAACTGTCGTACTAAAGTGACCTTATTCCAACCTACCATAGGACCCAAGATAGATAAACGAGACAGCCAGTACAGTTTCCATGGAGCGGATGTCCTTACTCTGTTCTTACTAATCTTCGTGTTTAACGAAGACAAGTTCCAGCTCCTACGTTACGGAAAAAAATGAAAATATCAAACGGAAACCACGTACAAAAGTCAGTCAAATCATACAGAATGAAAAGGCAATGTAAAGGATTTGGGTGTACTCATGTCGGAAGAGCCTTATCTTTAAAGAACTCAATAGAAGTAGCCGTCATAATTGCAAGAAAAATGACAGGTTGGATAACAAGAACCTTTCACACTAGAGACGCTATACCGATGATGATACTCTTCAAGACGCTAGTGCTCTCTAGAGTCGAGTACTGCTGCACAATGACAGCCTCTTTCAAAGCTGGAGAAATTGCTGACCTTTACTGCTAGAGTCTACTCAGTAAAACATCTAAACTATTGGGACCGACTAAAGAGCCTAAATCTGTACTCCTTTGAGCGCAGGCGGGAGAAGTACATAATAATTTACACATGGAAAATAGTAAAGGGGTTGGTCCCAAACCTGCACACAGAAATAACATCACATGAGACCAGAAGACATGGCAGGATGTGCAGAATACCCCCGTTGAAGAGCAGAGGTGCAACAGGTACTCTGAGAGAGAACTCTATCAACATCAGAGGCCCGAGACTGTTCAACACGCTTCCACTACACATAAGGGGCATAACTGGCAGACCCCTCACAGTGTTCAAGAGAGAACTTGACAAACACCTCCAAAGGATACCTGATCAACCAGGCTGTGACTCATACGTAAGGTTGCAAGCAGCCGCGTCCAACAACCTGGTCAACCAGTCCACCAACCAGGAGGCCTGGTCGACGACGGGGCCGCGGGGTCGCTGAACCCCGAAATCATCTCAAGGTAACCTCAAGGTAAGGTAACCTGGCCACAAGACCCACACCTTACTATTTCTTCCCACTGAACCTATAAATAGATGCGCCAATCAGAATATAGCTTCAGCTTTAGTTCATCATCTGATTGGTCGGACCAAAGGCTCACGTGACGTCACCGTCAGTAAGGAGATAGTAACTATCCCAGCCGGCCAAAGTGAGGTCATTGACCACAGGTCAACCAGCCACCTCCCGCCTCCACCAACACTACACAAAATGGTGACCATTCACCCCATGCTACACAACAGACAGATAACCTTTACTCATCTCTTCCCATAACCAGATATCACATGCCTTGCCTCGTACGTAATCTGACTTGCAAATAAGATAACGTATTCAGGGACACCCAACATGATGGCATTCCAACCTGAAATAATGATAATCATACCGCACAGTGCACAGCAAGCTGCAACTATGAGTGTGCAGGTTTGACTGAGAAATGTCCCTCCCCTCTCTCAGCAATGGGGCGAAGGCTATCTTATCTTGAGGTTATCTTGAGATGATTTCGGGGTCCTTTAGGGGTCTTTAGTATCCCCGCGGCCCGGTCCTCGACCAGGCCTCCACACCCAGGAAGCAGCCCGTGACAGCTGACTAACACCCAGGTACCTATTTTACTGCTAGGTAACAGGGACATAGGGTGAAAGAAACTCTGCCCATTGTTTCTTGCCGGCGCCCGGGATCGAACCCGTGACCGCAGGATCACAAGCCCAGCGTGCTGTCCGCTCGGCCGACTGGCTCCCTTGCTGCAGAGAAGAATGTCTCAATTATTCGAGCCCACTTAAGCACATATTCCCCCTGACTCATCAACACTTCCAGGAAGATATTTACTAAAACAAGGAGACAATATATGTACTATTCATGTAGATATTTATTTACACAAAACCCACAACAGTCTGGAAGCCTACATATGCTTCAACCCCCCCCCCCCCCCCTCCCACCCCTACCTCAATCAGGAAAGAGATTTGGTAAACTGTAACAAAGGTTCACTAACAGAGAGTGGTACGCTCCGGGCAGGTGGCTGTTAAACTTGACTCTAATATACACGAACCTGATCCCAGCCCCGCCCCAGGTGGCTTTACCTGTAGTCTCAGCCTCCAGGAAACCTTCAATTACTTGATTACACCGAGAATTATCTTTAAAAAATTCTAAATTACAAAATGAACATGGGGGCGCTTCCTGTTGGGAGGGGGGGGGGGGGTTGTACATGCTGGTCTTGTGGCGTGTTCACTCACAGGATGGGTGACGTTGCCCAATACTGTCACTATGGCGGTAGGATTACTCACTGGATGTAATCCTGTGAGTAATCCTGTGATGTTACTCACATGATGTAATCCTGTGAGTAGGTCATCTTGTAGTCTCATACTATCTTCCTCCGTCTTAATCTTGAGATTCTTGAGGTTATCTTGAGATGATTTCGGGACTTTTAGTGTCCCCGCGGCCCGGTCCTCGACCAGGCCTCCACCCCCAGGAGGCCGACCCCAGGAGGCCTCTGGAGGCCTTTGAAAATTCTGAGGAGGATTACATCCTCCTCAGAATTTTTGCATCATCGGCAAACAATGAGAGGAATGTTTGTGAGTGTGTGTGTACTCACCTAATTGTGCTAGCGGGGGTTAAGTTCTGGCTCTTTGGTCCCGCCTCTCAACTGTCAGTCAACTGGTGTACAGATTCCTGAGCCTACTGGGCTCTATCATATCTACATTTGAAACTGTGTATGGAGTCAGCCTCCACCACATCACTGTCTAATGCATTCCATCTGTTAACTACTCTGACACTGAAAAAGTTCTTTCTAACGTCCCTGTGGCTCATGTGGGTACTCAGTTTCCACCCGTGTTCCCTTGTTCGCGTCCCACCCGTGTTATACAGTTTATCTTTATCTACCCTGTCAATTCCTCCGAGAATTTTGTAGGTAGTGATCATGTCTCCCCTTACTCTTCTGTCTTCCAGTGTCGTAAGGTACATTTCCCGCAGCCTTTCCTCGTAACTCATGCCTCTTAGTTCTGGGACTAGTCTAGTGGCATACCTTTGGACTTTTTCCAGCATCGTCTTGTGCTTGACAAGGTACGGGCTCTATGCTGGGGCCGCATACTCCAGGATTGGTCTTACATACGTGGTGTACAAGATTCTGAATGATTCCTTGTGTGTGTGTAACCATGAAACCGGAAATACTTGAGACCTTTTCGTACCCATTTCAACCCGTCCTCGGAAGGCATGGCGAGAGACAATAACAGTAAATATAGAGAGGAATGAATAACAAAGTGCAGGAGATTAGGCTGGCGCAGGTCATGTCCCATCTATCGGACACTTTCCTTCACCGTAATCCTCTTACTCTCATGTTTTATAAATAAATAGATTACAATATTTATATTGAAGAAGCTTTTGCCACTGACGATCATATGAGAATCTTTTCAATCAATTGGTGAACTTTTTCAAATAAAAACAAACAATAATTCAGACATCTGAGCAACTTCTCGCAGAATATTAAGGTAAGAAATTCTAGATTTTAGTCTAGAAGTTTGTCCTGTATAATGAGTAACACATTCTTTACACGCTCAGTTACATTCACGAGTCGAGCAACGGTTGGGCACGTTACCTTTCACCTAATGCCTCTGTTCGGCGCCCGGGAGTTAAGCCCAGGGACCTTGCCCGAAACGCTACGCGTACTAGTGGCTGTACAAAAATGTAACAACTCTTGTATATATCTCAAAAAAAAAAAAAAAAGCAACTGTTTTGAGTTGGTTCCTGGGGTCAGTAATTTGACCAGGGGAGGGGGGGGGGGAGATGGGAAGGCGGACCGCTAGTAAAGATTGAATGGTCCCCTTGCACTTATATCACTTGAACTCTATGGTCCCTCTGAGGAATAGGCATTAAAGTATTCGCTGGTGCAGTGCTCAGTCAGCTTACATCTATATAAATAAAAATGTAAATGTTCGTTTATTCAAAATCTAGTTCTTCACCGATTAGTGAAGAAATTATATATAATATAATATATATTATATCTTATATAATATATAAGATAATTTAGTTCTTTGCCGATTGCTTTGAAATTTTGACACAACGTTCCATTCATGAACGAGCGTGCTTTTATATACCTACTATATAGATATCACGTCTGTGACAGGTAAAAACATGCTTTTTTTGAAAAAACTGTGTTTATCATGTGAGTTTTCATGCGAGGAAAATCTCCAAAACCTCTTTTCCTATTGCTTTGAAATTTTGATACAACGATGCATTCGAATATGTGCGTGTTTTTATATACCTACTATATAGATGCTATACGTGTGATAGGTAAAAACATGCTTTTTTATAAAAAAACAGCGCCATCTGTTGCACGTAAAAGCAACACACGCTATACTAAATGTTACGATTCCATTTCAATGCCTCCGATTGCATTGATAAATTGAATTTTCATAGATTTTGATTTATTTTCATTTTGACTTAATTATTTTGTGTGACAATGCGTTGGAATTGAGATGTGTTGTTTACCATACCGTTCCTTGCGTGTGTATATTCTATTTGTTTATTTTTTAACTGTTCTTATTTTTCAGTGATGGAAACATTAGATCATTTGATGTTCCCATTTTTTCTGATGAAAACATCAGATCATTTGGGAACGCATAGACGAAGGAGTGGGGAATGGTGGGGAGGACGAGGGGACCGGAGTAGGGGATGATGGGTAAGATGAGGGGACGTGGGAGGGGGTAATGGTGGGGAGGACAAGGGGACAAGGGAGTGGGGGATGGTTGGGACGAGGGGACAGATGAGGGAGGAATGGTGTGGAGTACGAGATGGGGGAGTGGAGGATGGTGGGGAGGACAAGGGGACGGAGGAGTGGGGAATGGTTGGGAGTACGAAGGGATGGGAGAGGGTGGAATGGTGGGGGTGACAGGGAAGGGTTGCTGTGGCTCAGCAACGCTTTCTTCTGTTTTATGAGCCGTTGAAAAGAAGTTCCTGTAAAACAGTCTAATAGGGGGTACAAGTGTAGTGTTAGTTGACTCTTCAGAGGTTGCCTGGCGTTTCACCTTTCTTTTTATGACGTCTTCAACATAACCATTAGAGACGCCATTGTTGACTAGGACCTGCCTTACCCTACAGAGTTCTTTATCGACCTGCTTCCAACCAGAGCTGTAAGTGAGAGCTCAGTCAACGTAAGCGTTGACAACACTCCTCTTGTTCCTGTCTGGGCAGTCACTATTGGCATTGAGGCACATTCCTACGTTCGTTTCCTTAGTGAAGACTGCAGTGTGGAAGCCGTCATTCCTTTCCGTGACTGTTACATCTAGAAAGAGCAGCTTCCCATCACTCTTCATCTCGTAAGTGAAACTTAACACGGAATTTTGCTCGAATGGTTCCTTCAGCTGCTGCAGTTCAACTCCTTCAACTCGAGTTGACGTTTGTAACGTCAACTCAAGTTGAATTGAGTTGTTTTCTCTCAACTAACAAGAATGTATTGTATTGTAACCTCACCTATGGAATGTGTTGTAACCTAACCTAACCTACCTTGAGGTTACCTTGAGGTGTTTTCGGGGCATAGTGTCCCCGCGGCCCGGTCGTCGACCAGGCCTCCTATCCCTAGAGGTCTAGTCTCCTATCCCTTAGACCTAGGGTCTAACACCTGAGAAATGTGTGGACTTCTTATCACTACTTAATAAAGAAACCTGACCTAACCTAACCTGACCTGACCTGACCTGACCTAGCCCAACCTAACCGAACCACAGCACCGCTTCTGTGCCAGGTAAGTCCACTACAGGCTCACCATAGCCCGTGCTACTTTCCCCGCTCCTGTGCCAGGTAAGTTACGGGCTCACCATAGCCCGTGCTACTTGGAACTTGTTCCGAGTAGCTGAATCTATAACAACAACAACTAACCGAACGAAAATAAAAAATTAAAATATTTGACGTATGGTGGAGGGGGGGGGGGTGTGGAGGGACGAAGTATGTGACGTCACTGTGACGTCAGACCCACAAAGCTAGCACAGGTTGTAGACCCTACTGGCCTCGTTTATGGTTACTATGGGTGATTATTGGTGTTACAGTGATGGGTGTGTGGGGGGGGGGGCACTGTGGGAGGGTGTACATGGGGGTATGGGAGGCTGGGGGGGGGGATGAATGGAGATGTGGTGAATGAGGTGAAGGGGAAGGGAGGTGAGGGTGATGAGGGGGTCAGTAGGGGCAGGGAAGGAGGAACATGCGGGCCTCATATGCGGGCGTGGGAGAGGATGGACTCCACGCCCGCATGTGGGCGTGGGAGGGGGAAGTGGCGTGAGCGTGGGGGCGGGGGGGGGGGAGGCGTGAGGGGCAACCCCCAGGATAGGGAATGAGAGGGAAGGAAGAGGAGGAGAGGAATGTTAAGGACAGAAGTGGAAAGACATCACACGGATAAACGAGATATGATGAAATAGACAATAATAGGAATGGTAGATAATTCCAGTTGCTACCGTTCCCTCTCTCTCTCTCCCTGCCTCTCCCTCCCCGCCACGGGGCACCCGCCTTCTGTTGGTTTTATTTTACAAATAATGTTATTTTTGTCAATTTGGAGGCTGTTGGTCTTGATCAATGGTTGATATATGGCGCGTGGAGCCCCATGCGGGCGTCTCTCTCTCTCTCTCTCTGTCTCTCTCTCTCTCTCTCTCTCTGTCTCTCTCTCTCTCTCCCCCCCCTGGTGTCTCCTGGGCCACCTGGTGTTGGCTCTCCTACCACTCACGGCCAATTCATTACATTAATTACTAACATAAACAATTGTAATCTCTTTAGGTATGTATCCCCTTGCACACGTTCTCTCTACAATTAAAAAAAAACGGTTCTAATGTTTATTGTTGGCAAGTTTGGTTCCTACTTCAAGATTCTAATTATATCGTTTTAGCAAGACCATTTTCTAGAATGTTACTGACCTACTTGTGTTCAATGACCATAGAGAAGTAGTCAATGACTTGTAAGACATTTTGTGTTCTTATATATGATTTGTAAGACATCTTCAGTTCTTACATAGGACAGGAAGGTTTCCCAATGTCAAGAAAATAGTCAGTTTAAATTGGTCTCACCTCACCAATTGGGGAGCCGGTCGGCCGAGCGGACAGCACGCTGGGCTTGTGATCCTGTGGTCCCGGGTTCGCTCCCGGGCGCCGGCGAGAAACAATGGGTAGAGTTTCTTTCACCCTATGCCCCTGTTACCTAGCAGTAAAATAGGTACCTGGGTGTTAGTCAGCTGTCACGGGCTGCTTCCTGGGGGTGGAGGCCTGGTCGAGGACCGGGCCGCGGGGACATTAAAGCCCCGAAATCATCTCAAGATAACCTCACCTACCAGAGGACCCAAAACAGAAAACGGGACAGTACGTCACTTTCGGCAACCGCTTCCATTTTCTAGTACGACAATTTGTGGCCCTATGTAACGCCTACGAGCGAAATGCGACGTTCTTTGTAGGAGAGGTTGGACAGACACAAGGGACCAGATTCACGAAAGCACTTACGCAAATACTTACGAACGTGTACATCTTTCCTCAGTCTTTGACGGCTTTGGCTACATTTATTAAACAGTTTACAAGCATGAAAACTTCCCAATCAACTGTTGTTATTGTTATAAACAGCCTCCTGGTGCTTCGGAGCTCCTTAAATATTTGTATTTGTAACTGTTTAATAATTGGAAACAAAGCCGCCAAAGATTGAGAAAAGATGTGCAGGTTCGTAAGTGCTTGCGTAAGTACTTTCGTGAATCTGGCCCAAGGTACCCCCAGACATTCCACCCGAGACAATAGAAGCGCAGTAAGCGCTCACTCGTGAAAGGCGCGCCGACATTCTTTTTTGGGCAACCTAGCAAACACCTCAAGCTTTACCAGAGCCCCGTGGACCAGAGAGCCCCGTGGACCAGAGAGCCCCGTGGACCAGAGAGCCCTGTGGACCAGAGAGCCCCGTGGACCAGAGAGCCCCGTGGACTAGAGAGCCCTGTGGACCAGAGTGCCCCGTGGACCAGAGAGCCCCGTGGACCAGAGAGCCCCCGTGAACCAGAGAGCCCCCGTGGACCAGAGAGCCCCCGTGGACCAGAGAGCCCCGTGAACCAGAGAGCCCCCGTGGACCAGAGAGCCCCATGGGGTTGCGACTCTCCTAAGCTAAACAGCCTGCATAATTGTTATCACTTATCTGTGCCTCAAATGTTCATCCACGTGTCCTTGTTCAGCCATGTCTTACACTAAACATGCCTCCTTTACTGACCTTATCATTCCCCCCCCCCCTCAAACTTTATCAATCGTGATCATGTCTCCTCTGCTCCGTTTCTCCTGGTGTGGAAAGGTTCACCTCCGCCAGGTTCTGGGATGAACATAATTTCATACCTTTGAACATTTTTATCAAAGTTTGGTTAAATGCTTCTTTCAGTAGAGGCTCCATGACCAGCGGCCTCTGACATGGTTCTTAAGGTTCTTTAGTGTTCTTAAGGTTCTTTAGATGGTTCTTAAAGTTCATTAGATGGTTCTTAAGGTTCCTTAGTGTTCTTAAAGTTCATTAGATGGTTCTTAAGGTTCCTTAGTGTTCTTAAAGTTCTTTAGATGGTTCTTAAGGTTCCTGAGTGTTCTTAAAGTTCTTTAGATGGTTCTTAAGGTTCCTTAGTGTTCTTAAAGTTCTTTAGATGGTTCTTAAGGTTCCTTAGTGTTCTTAAAGTTCTTTAGATGCTTCTTAAGGTTCCTTAGTGTTCTTAAAGTTCATTAGATGGTTCTTAAGGTTCCTTAGTGTTCTTAAAGTTCTTTAGATGGTTCTTAAGGTTCATTTTGTTATGTCTGGGAATGTTATTATTGTTTGCTAGTATCATAGGTCCTTTTCCTCTGAGGTTTCATAGAGTCGTCTCATCTTCATGTCGTACTGTTTGGTGGGTTTCGTTTTCCCTTCCCAATTATAATTGTTCTGCATGTGTCTGGGTTCGAATCCCTCCCATTCCTGAAGCTTATACATATATTCTTATATTTTTACTACGTGCATGTTCTTTGTTCCTGAGTTTAGCATCGTCTGCAGTTATAT
This sequence comes from Procambarus clarkii, assembly GCF_040958095.1. Taxonomy (NCBI): domain Eukaryota; kingdom Metazoa; phylum Arthropoda; class Malacostraca; order Decapoda; family Cambaridae; genus Procambarus; species Procambarus clarkii. The sequence goes on from NC_091159.1 coordinate 54,035,144, forward strand.
GAATGCTGCCACTATTTAGTCAAGAATAATACAGGTATACATACACATATATACATACACCAGGAATAATACATGCTCTAGTACTGCTTCTTGTGGTACAACACCTATCAACTCCCTCTACCTCTCAGGCCTCTTCCCTAACCATCATCTTCTGTTTTCCACCAGAGAGGTACTCTCTCTATTCCAAAATTAGTGCTTCCCGGTAAGCAATGTTTGGCTTTTAAATTGATGTACAAGACTCTATTATGGATCCAAGAGGACAATCATGGGGTCAGGTGGGGATAGAACCTGCGTCATGGATAGAACTCTCGTGACGCAGGTTCTATCCTCCTGCGTCACTGGGGGGATATCTATCTATCCTGGGGGTTCAACCACCCGATTCGATACGCAGGACACTGGTTCGATCCCCCGTCCTCCTTCATTCACCACGTTATTGTGATGTGGTTGTGTATCCCTCGGGGAATTTGATCGCGAATTAATGATTTTGTATCACACTGTTCCCTCTATTGCGTCATGGCGTCCTCTTGTACAACCGCATCTGTGTTTCCTTGTGTTAGATAGCAGGTGCGATCGTGGTCTCCGTGGTGTAGTGGTAAGACACTCGCCTGGCGTTCCGCGAGCGCTATGTCATGGGTTCGTATCCTGGCCAGGGAGGATTTACTGGGCGCAAATCCTTAACTGTAGCCTCTGTTTAACTTAACAGTAAAATGTGTACTTGGATGAAAAAACGATTCTTCGCGGCGGGGATCGTATTCCAGGGACCTGCCCGAAACGCTACGCGTACTAGTGGCTGTACAAGAATGTAACAACTCTTGTATATATATCTCAGTTGTGAAAACTTCCCGGTAGGATCCGGAGACTGCAGGACCCGTGGTAGGTCATGTTGATTTCCCGGTTGCAATTCTTATCCATGTCGTTGTTCAGTCGATTAAGGCAGCGTCTGGGATCCTCTCGGACGTAGATTCGAACCCTCGTCACGGCCCTTGTGGATCTGTTCAACTTCCTTGTAGCTTTCGCAACTTCGTAAGCACTTCCTCTTTGTTCAGACCAGCTTACTGGCCCTGGTTATTGACCAATGTTGACATTCTAATACGTGCATCAGTTCTGGTTAGTATTTCTCCCTCAGTGACTTGTAATTGATAAACTGCTTCTCTGGCCAACCTCTCCTCCTGCAAAGAACGTCGCTTTTCGCTCGTAGGCGTTACATAAGGCCAAAAATTGTCGCACTAGAAAACGGAAACGGCTGGCGAAAGTGTCGTACTGTCTCGTTTTCTGTTTTGGGTCCTCTGGTAGGTGAGGAGAAACCACTTTAAATTTACCGTTTTCTTGACAGTGGGAAACCTTAAATGGACGGACCATCATCATCACATTTTCCATATCCTTCATATAGCGACTTTTAGCAAGAGGCCGGAAGGCAGGAGCACCAGACACCTGTAACCCGAGTCTGAAGTCTTTCTGTATCTCCTAATACATAACAAATACGAACATAGTACTAACGCCTCATATTCTAGTATTGGTCTAACATACGTGGCATACACCTGGTTGATGCGTGTTTCAGAACATAAAAAACTTTCTTTATTAAAGTATTTGTCCGCACATTAATTGTGTGGACAAATAATTGTATTAATTCCACACCTTCTCTCTAAGTCTTGTGCTTCAAATAGATATCTTTTTCACTATGAGCTTCCTGGAGCCGAGCAGCAGCCACTATGTGTCTGGTCATAACTGCAGGTTGTCCAGGTGCTCATTGTCCAGGTGCTCATTGTCCAGGTGCTCATTGTCCAGGTGCTTATTGTCCAGGTGCTCATTGTCCAGGTGCTCATTGTCCAGGTGCTCATTGTCCAGGTGCTCATTGTCCAGGTGCTCATTGTCCTCGTGCTCATTGTCCAGGTGCTAATTGTCCTCGTGCTCATTGTCCAGGTGCTCATTGTCCAGGTGCTCATTGTCCAGGTGCTCATTGTCCAGGTGCTCATTGTCCTCGTGCTCATGGTCCAGGTGCTCATTGTCCTCGTGCTCATTGTCCAGGTGCTCATTGTCCAGGTGCTCATTGTCCAGGTGCTCATTGTCCTCGTGCTCATGGTCCAGGTGCTCATTGTCCAGGTGCTCATTGTCCTCGTGCTCATGGTCCAGGTGCTCATTGTCCAGGTGCTCATTGTCCTCGTGCTCATGGTCCAGGTGCTCATTGTCCTCGTGCTCATTGTCCAGGTGCTCATTGTCCAGGTGCTCATTGTCCAGGTGCTCATTGTCCAGGTGCTCATTGTCCAGGTGCTCATTGTCCTCGTGCTCATGGTCCAGGTGCTCATTGTCCAGGTGCTCATTGTCCTCGTGCTCATGGTCCAGGTGCTCATTGTCCTCGTGCTCATTGTCCAGGTGCTCATTGTCCAGGTGCTCATTGTCCAGGTGCTCATTGTCCTCGTGCTCATTGTCCAGGTGCTAATTGTCCAGGTGCTCATTGTCCAGGTGCTTATTGTCCAGGTGCTAATTGTCCAGGTGCTTATTGTCCAGGTGCTTATTGTCCAGGTGCTTATTGTCCAGGTGCTTATTGTCCAGGTGCTAATTGTCCAGGTGCTCATTGTCCAGGTGCTAATTGTCCAGGTGCTCATTGTCCAGGTGCTTATTGTCCAGGTGCTTATTGTCCAGGTGCTAATTGTCCAGGTGCTCATTGTCCAGGTGCTCATTGTCCAGGTGCTTATTGTCCAGGTGCTTATTGTCCAGGTGCTTATTGTCCAGGTGCTAATTGTCCAGGTGCTCATTGTCCAGGTGCTTATTGTCCAGGTGCTAATTGTCCAGGTGCTTATTGTCCAGGTGCTAATTGTCCAGGTGCTTATTGTCCAGGTGCTAATTGTCCAGGTGCTCATTGTCCAGGTGCTCATTGTCCAGGTGCTCATTATCCAGGTGCTTATTGTCCTCGTGCTCATTGTCCAGGTGCTCATTGTCCAGGTGCTCATTGTCCAGGTGCTCATTGTCCAGGTGCTCATTGTCCTCGTGCTCATGGTCCAGGTGCTCATTGTCCTCGTGCTCATTGTCCAGGTGCTCATTGTCCAGGTGCTCATTGTCCAGGTGCTCATTGTCCTCGTGCTCATGGTCCAGGTGCTCATTGTCCAGGTGCTCATTGTCCTCGTGATCATGGTCCAGGTGCTCATTGTCCAGGTGCTCATTGTCCTCGTGCTCATGGTCCAGGTGCTCATTGTCCTCGTGCTCATTGTCCAGGTGCTCATTGTCCAGGTGCTCATTGTCCAGGTGCTCATTGTCCAGGTGCTCATTGTCCTCGTGCTCATGGTCCAGGTGCTCATTGTCCAGGTGCTCATTGTCCTCGTGCTCATGGTCCAGGTGCTCATTGTCCTCGTGCTCATTGTCCAGGTGCTCATTGTCCAGGTGCTCATTGTCCAGGTGCTCATTGTCCAGGTGCTCATTGTCCAGGTGCTCATTGTCCAGGTGCTCATTGTCCTCGTGCTCATGGTCCAGGTGCTCATTGTCCAGGTGCTCATTGTCCTCGTGCTCATGGTCCAGGTGCTCATTGTCCTCGTGCTCATTGTCCAGGTGCTCATTGTCCAGGTGCTCATTGTCCAGGTGCTCATTGTCCAGGTGCTCATTGTCCTCGTGCTCATTGTCCAGGTGCTAATTGTCCAGGTGCTCATTGTCCAGGTGCTTATTGTCCAGGTGCTAATTGTCCAGGTGCTTATTGTCCAGGTGCTTATTGTCCAGGTGCTTATTGTCCAGGTGCTTATTGTCCAGGTGCTAATTGTCCAGGTGCTCATTGTCCAGGTGCTAATTGTCCAGGTGCTCATTGCCCAGGTGCTTATTGTCCAGGTGCTTATTGTCCAGGTGCTAATTGTCCAGGTGCTCATTGTCCAGGTGCTCATTGTCCAGGTGCTTATTGTCCAGGTGCTTATTGTCCAGGTGCTTATTGTCCAGGTGCTAATTGTCCAGGTGCTTATTGTCCAGGTGCTAATTGTCCAGGTGCTTATTGTCCAGGTGCTAATTGTCCAGGTGCTCATTGTCCAGGTGCTCATTGTCCAGGTGCTCATTGTCCAGGTGCTCATTGTCCTCGTGCTCATTGTCCAGGTGCTCATTGTCCAGGTGCTCATTGTCCAGGTGCTCATTGTCCAGGTGCTCATTGTCCAGGTGCTCATTGTCCTCGTGCTCATGGTCCAGGTGCTCATTGTCCTCGTGCTCATTGTCCAGGTGCTCATTGTCCAGGTGCTCATTGTCCAGGTGCTCATTGTCCTCGTGCTCATGGTCCAGGTGCTCATTGTCCAGGTGCTCATTGTCCTCGTGATCATGGTCCAGGTGCTCATTGTCCAGGTGCTCATTGTCCTCGTGCTCATGGTCCAGGTGCTCATTGTCCTCGTGCTCATTGTCCAGGTGCTCATTGTCCAGGTGCTCATTGTCCAGGTGCTCATTGTCCAGGTGCTCATTGTCCAGGTGCTCATTGTCCTCGTGCTCATGGTCCAGGTGCTCATTGTCCAGGTGCTCATTGTCCTCGTGCTCATGGTCCAGGTGCTCATTGTCCTCGTGCTCATTGTCCAGGTGCTCATTGTCCAGGTGCTCATTGTCCAGGTGCTCATTGTCCTCGTGCTCATTGTCCAGGTGCTAATTGTCCAGGTGCTCATTGTCCAGGTGCTTATTGTCCAGGTGCTAATTGTCCAGGTGCTAATTGTCCAGGTGCTCATTGTCCAGGTGCTTATTGTCCAGGTGCTTATTGTCCAGGTGCTTATTGTCCAGGTGCTAATTGTCCAGGTGCTCATTGTCCAGGTGCTAATTGTCCAGGTGCTCATTGTCCAGGTGCTTATTGTCCAGGTGCTTATTGTCCAGGTGCTAATTGTCCAGGTGCTCATTGTCCAGGTGCTCATTGTCCAGGTGCTTATTGTCCAGGTGCTTATTGTCCAGGTGCTTATTGTCCAGGTGCTAATTGTCCAGGTGCTCATTGTCCAGGTGCTTATTGTCCAGGTGCTAATTGTCCAGGTGCTTATTGTCCAGGTGCTAATTGTCCAGGTGCTTATTGTCCAGGTGCTAATTGTCCAGGTGCTCATTGTCCAGGTGCTCATTGTCCAGGTGCTTATTGTCCAGGTGCTAATTGTCCTCGTGCTCATGGTCCAGGTGCTCATTGTCCAGGTGCTCATTTACCTGAACAAAGCGTTCATGAGGGGAATTATACTCATAATTGTTGCCTCGTGAGCCACCACTGAGAGGAAGGAGTCTCTCTCCTCTGTGAGATCACTCACGTAAATATGCAATATGAGTTGTCACAGAACTAATTCCTGTCTACTCAATAAATTGCCCGAAACGCTTTGCGTAATAGTGGCTTTAGGTATTGTATGTGCTAACTCTATCTATAAATTCATCAATATTTGAATCACCCCTTGAATGTATGTACTTTACCTGAATAAACATTTGAATTTGATTTTTTTAGTGTGTGTGTGTGTACTCACCTAGTTGTGCTCACCTAGTTGTGTCTGCAGGATCGAGCATTGACTCTTGGATCCCGCCTTTCGAGCATCGGTTGTTTACAGCAATGACTCCTGTCCCATTTCCCTATCATACCTGGTTTTAAAATTATGAATAGTATTTGCTTCCACAACCTGTTCCTGAAGTGCATTCTATTTTCCCGCTACTCTCACGCTAAAAGAAAACTTCCTAACATCTCTGTGACTCATCTGAGTTTCCAGCTTCCATCCATGTCCCCTCGTTCTGTTACTATTCCGTGTGAACATTTCGTCTATGTCCACTCTGTCAATCCCTCTGAGTATTTTATATGTTCCTATCATGTCCCCCCTCTCCCTTCTTCTTTCTAGTGTCGTAAGGCACAGTTCCCTCAGGCGCTTTGTTACGGCCCTACTGGGACGCAACCGGGTTCTTCTCTGATGGTAGTAGAGTTTGGGAATCCGGCCCCAAGTTAGTAGAGGCTTTCAAGGGGTGTGTTCTGTAACGCAAGTAAAAGCTATCAAGGAAGGTACATTGAAGACAAGTATTCTAATTTATATATATATATATATTCCCACCACCATAATTTAAAGTCATAAAAGGGAATTATTACTACACAATGTACAATGAGGTCTCCCTCTCTGAAGACGCTCAACACTCGGCGATGCTTCTTCTAGGTAGCCCTGGTCTCGGCTTCCGTGGCTCACGATGAATCCACGATAACTACGACGAATCTACCCTGGCCACAGGCCAGCCAAATCACAGTCCCACTGGGTGCTTCGTCGTGGAGGCCTTTAACCACAATCCAGCCTGTAGCTGGCAGGTATCGGTCAGCCTCGCTGTCAGGCCACTCCACAACTAATACTAGGGTTGCGAGCCCTAGGCAGGGGCCTCGTGTGACCCGCTGATCACTCTCCTCATTAAGCACCACAGTGGCTAGTCTCTTCCACCAGCCAGCCCCGGATAAGGCGATTCCCGACACTGCCACGCCTCAGGCAGGCTATTACATTCTCAACAGAGTTCGTCCGGGGGTGGCTCACAGCTTCAAAGCAGACTCGTGAAGAGACCTTGGCTGCCTTGGGTAGACTGCTCCATCGTCCAACACAGCAGTCCCAGGTCGACTCTGCAATCAGACACGTCATTAATACTGGGACGCTTCACTCACAAGCTTAGACAGAAACGTCCACCTCTCCACTCATACTTCATAGGATCAATTCTATAGTATGACTGCCGAGTTCCTTGTCCGAAACTCGGGAAGGAATCACACCGCGTTCACTGTCTAAGCACTACCTCACCAGAGGTCAGCAGCGGCTACGTCATGAGCTGACTAGGACAGGAATCCAACACTTATTGCTGGCCTATCCTGTCACCACTAGATGGCGTCGTCCATTTGGAGTGGGTTTCGGGAGCGGACTCACAGATGGCGTTGTCGTCACTGCTCCGAGCTCCGACGCTGGACTCGGGTCCGTAACACGCTTCTCATACCCCATCCCTCGTAGCTCTGGGACGAGTCTCGTTGCAAACCTCTGAACCTTTTCCAGTTTCTTTATATGCTTCTTCAGATGGGGACTCCATGATGAGGCGGCACACTCTAAGACTGACCTCACGTAGGCAGTGTAAAGCGCCCCTAAATGCCTCCTTACTTCGGTTTCTGAATGATGTTCTAACTTTTGCCAGTGTAGAGTACGCTGCTGTCGTTATCCTATTTATATGTGCCTCAAGAGATAGATTAGGTGTTACGTCTACACCCAGGTCTCTTTCGCGCGTCGTCACAGGTAGGGTGTTCCCCTTCATTGTGTACTGTCCCTTTGGTCGCCTATCACCTGATCCCATTTCCATAACATTACATTTGCTTGTGTTGAATTCCAGTTGCCATTTCTCTGACCATCTCTGCAACCTGTTCAGGTCCTCTTGGAGGATCCTGCAATCCTCATCTGTCACAACTCTTCTCATCAACTTTGCGTCATCCGCAAAAATCGACATGTAGGACTCTACGCCTGTAAACATGTCGTTAACATATACAAGAAATAGAATTGGTCCCAGCACCGATCCTTGTGGTACTCCACTTGTTACTGTTCGCCAGTCCGACTTCTCGCCCCTTACCGTAACTCTTTGGCTCCTTCCTGTTAGGTAGTTCCTTATCCATGCTAGGACCTTTCCCCCCACCCCCGCCTGCCTCTCGAGCTTGAACAGCAGTCTCATGTGCGGTACTGTATCAAAGGCTTTTTGGCAGTCCAGAAATATGCAGTCTGCCCAACCATCTCTGTCCTGTCTTATCCTCGTTATTTTATCATAGAATTCCAGAAGGTTTGTTAGGCACGATTTCCCTGTCCAGAACCCATGTTGATGTTTGTTCACAAACCTAATGTTCTCCAGGTGTGCAACCAGTCGTAGCCTAATTATTCTTTCCAGTATTTTACTGGAGTGTGTGTGTGTGCGTACGTGCGTGTCTACCCTGACCCTTCACTCCCGTCCCACATATAAATGATGAGTCGTGTCATCATCATCTGGACCGCCACGTGGATGATAACTTCCCCCCACCCGCATCACTTCCCCTCCCCTAACGCCCCCTAGAGCCCACACCCCCTTCCCCCTGGGCCCGCACACCCCCCTTCCCCCATCACTACACTCCCCCCATCCACTGACCACTCGTAAAAATACCTCGGACAATTACTTAAGCAAAAATCATTGTATATAATTAAATTCGTCACGCAATGCAGTCCTCCAGCGGCCTCTTGTGTTCATACTGTAACTGTCTGTGAGGCCAGGTCCTGTGTACTGAGTGTCCGTGAGGACTACAGCATACAGCGTGAGGACTATAGCATACAGCGTGAGGACTACAGCATACAGCGTGAGGACTACAGCATACCTACAGCCTGATACACCAGTCGACAAGCAGTCAAGCCGCCTCACAGCACCACATAAATGCTAAATGTGCGCCTTAAACTAGGAGAGGAAGAGGCTATGGTGTCCTGAGGCTGCGACACCTCCCGGAATTCTCTTAGAAAGAGACAATACCAGCCGACTTAAAGCCACTCAGCTAAACAAGTTTGGGTTAAGATGTTGGTTTGTGTCTCGGAGAGGCTGCAGGATCCAGTAAGTTCAGTAGAACTTCGGTTTCAACTCTTTTTTTTGACCATGTCGTAGCTCAGTCCATTAAGGCAGTGTTTGGGATGCTCTCGGACGTAGGTTCGAATCCTCGTCACGGCCCTTGTGGATTTGTTCATTGGGTGGAGATGTCTCACACACCCTTAAGGACGCTAAGTTCATTAAAGAGAAGACGATCATTTTTACAATCCACAAACAGCTATACAGGATCTTTCTAGACTTTATAAATGTTATTTTTAGAAACGATGAGATGACCTTGTTGAGTGGACGGCATGTGTTGTGTTTACACACCTTTTGAAGTCCACTACGGGCTCACCATAGCCCGTGCTACTTGCCGCGCTCCTGTGCCAGGTAAGTCCATTAACGGGCTCACCATAGCCTGTGCTACTTGCCCCGCTCCTGTGCCAGGTAAGTCCACTAACGGGCTCACCATAGCCCGTGCTACTTGCCCCGCTCCTGTGCCAGGTAAGTCCACTACGGGCTCACCATAGCCCGTGCTACTTGCCCTGCTCCTGTGCCAGGTAAGTCCACTAACGGGCTCACCACAGCCCGTGCTACTTGCCCCGCTCCTGTGCCAGGTAACTCCACTAACGGGCTCACCATAGCCCGTGCTACTTGCCCTGCTCCTGTGCCAGGTAACTCCACTAACGGGCTCACCATAGCCCGTGCTACTTGCCCTGCTCCTGTGCCAGGTAACTCCATTAACGGGCTCACCATAGCCCGTGCTACTTGCCTCACTCCTGTGCCAGGTAAGTCCACTAACGGGCTCACCATAGCCCGTGCTACTTGCCCTGCTCCTGTGCCAGGTAACTCCATTAACGGGCTCACCATAGCCCGTGCTACTTGCCTCACTCCTGTGCCAGGTAAGTCCACTAACGGCCTCACCATAGCCTGTGCTACTTGCCCCGCTCCTGTGCCAGGTAAGTCCACTAACGGGCTCACCATAGCCCGTGCTACTTGCCCCGCTCCTGTTCCAGGTAAGTCCACTACGGGCTCACCATAGCCCGTGCTACTTGCACCGCTCCTGTGCCAAGTAAGTCCACTACGGGCTCACCATAACCCGTGCTACTTGCCCCGCTCCTGTGCCAGGTAACTCCACTAACGGGCTCACCATAGCCCGTGCTACTTGCCCCGCTCCTGTGCCAGGTAACTCCACTAACGGGCTCACCATAGCCCGTGCTACTTAGAACTTTTTACTCCCAGTAGGTGAATGTTCAACAACAAGTACCTACCTTGGCCAGGTGTGAAGGCAGTAGCACCAGGAGCATCTTATAAACACCATTAAGGTCTCTTACTTTCATGTGGCAAGGAGCCATGTGTCTTGATGAGACATGGAGTGGCGAGCCCGCCGCCATGCCACCTTCTAAGATATTTTATTTGATCTTTTTGGCTTCATAAAACAAGACGTCTACTTTAGTGGAGGTTTGCAGTGGCGTATTAACCATTCGTTGGGTGATAGTGTTGACCCGACGCACAGAGAGTCGTGACCCTCCTGTTCTTACTTCACATTACTCTTCCACACCACAAAAACACAGAGGGGGCGGCGCCCCTTCATCTTCCCTCTTCTCTGACCGGCTATTTACCAATGCCTGATGCTCCGCTATTGTATTGTTACTATCACCGCTGAGCTGCTATTGTTTTCATTTTATTACTCTTTCTCCATTTAGGGATTATTCTCTTACTTTCGGATGGTTTGCATTGAATATATATATATATATATATATATATATATATATATATATATATATATATATATATATATATATATATATCTTTCCTATTTAGATCTAGGCCTCTTGAGCGCAGGCGGGAGAGATACATAATAATAATTTACACGTGGGAGATAGTAGAGGGGCTGGTCCCAAACCTGCACACAGAAATAACATCACATGAGACCAGGAGGCATGGCAGGATGTGCAGAATACCCCCGTTGAAGAGCAGAGGTGCAACAGGTGCTCTGAGAGAGAACTATCAACATCAGAGGCCCGAGACTGTTCAATACGCTTCCACTACACATAAGGGGCATAACTGGCCGACCCTTCACAGTGTTCAAGAGAGAACTGGATAAACACCTCCAAAGGATACCTGATCAACCAGGCTGTGACTCATACGTCAGGCTGCGAGCAGCCGCGTTCAACAGCCTGGTTGACCAGTCCAGGAACGAGGAGGCCTGGTCAAGGACCGGGCCGCGGGGACGTTGAGCCTAGAAATCATCACAAGGTAACCGCAAAGTATGGTAGGCCTATGTTTGAAATTTTATGGAGCCACATATCAAAAACCTTCAGCGAAGTACAGTTAGCAAGAGTTCCACTATAGTTCGACTTGCCACAAAGATTCATTACTACCCAACCCACAAACTCATGTTAGGAAGTGAATGAGTTATGCCACTAGGCCTAAGGCTGAGGCTGAAGGCCTATGCAAAGCCTGCTTCCCCCTTGCTCCTGCTCCTTGTGTCATGTGGGTGTGGGGTGGGTGTTCTCTGTTACCTGTTCACGATCTGACTTTATTTTATATCACCTGACGAACGTCGGCGTCTGCGTCAGTTGACGCACGTCGTCACCCCCCCCCCTGTGGCAGCTGTGGTCGTCCCTTCCTCCACCTGTGGCAGCTGTGGTCGTCCCTTCCTCCACTCTGTGGCAGCTGTGGTCGTCCCTTCCTCCACCTGTGGCAGCTGTGGTCGTCCCTTCCTCCACCCTGTGGCAGCTGTGGTCGTCCCTTCCTCCACCCTGTGGCAGCTGTGGTCGTCCCTTCCTCCCCCCTGTGGCAGCTGTTGTCGTCCACATGTGACAGGAAGGCAGCAGCACTACTGTATGCTCAGTAGCGCTGCTCCTCCACCCTACATCAGCAGCACTCCACCCTGGAGGACAGTAGCACCCTGCGTCAGTAGTGTTCCTCCTCCGTGCTGCCTGCGTCAGGCGACGCCCCCGCCCCTCACTGCGGGAACATCTTGAGCCTCACAGAGCAGTGAGTACGTGCCTAAGCTTCGCCCTCCTCCTGCTCCTCCACACACACAGCAAGCCTTATGAATATGTAGACTGCCTCAGATCGATACAAAGAGACACAACCTACCTGGAGAACTGCCTATTACCCTAACTGTAACTACTTGTTTCAATAACTGATGTTAGTTATCAACACCTGTATAGTGGCGTGTTAATATCAAAGATAATTAGCCTTTTATTATAAAAATATGGTCTCTAAAGGGGTTTTAACCATTTGGTTCCATCGCGGCTTCCAGGGTTCCCAGCCAGGGCCGTCAAACACCACAGTATAAAGAATATTAGGGAGGGTAACAATGTGTATGACCAGTAGTGTTCTTACAAGTTTATGATGTGTATGGGCACTGTTGTGTGCAGTGTGTGTGTTTGTGTACAGTGTGTGTGTGTTTGTGTGCAGTGTGTGTGTTTGTGTACAGTGTGTGTGTTTGTGTACAGTGTGTGTGTTTGTGTGTGTGTTTGTGTTTGTGTACAGTGTGTGTGTTTGTGTGTGTGTTTGTGTGCAGTGTGTGTGTTTGTGTACAGTGTGTGTGTTTGTGTACAGTGTGTGTGTGCAGTGTGTGTGTTTGTGTGCAGTGTGTGTTTGTGTACAGTGTGTGTGTTTGTGTACAGTGTGTGTGTTTGTGTACAGTGTGTGTGTTTGTGTACAGTGTGTTTGTGTGCAGTGTGTGTGTTTGTGTACAGTGTGTTTGTGTACAGTGTGTGTGTTTGTGTACAGTGTGTTTGTGTACAGTGTGTGTGTTTGTGTGCAGTGTGTGTGTTTGTGTACAGTGTGTTTGTGTACAGTGTGTGTGTTTGTGTACAGTGTGTGTGTTTGTGTACAGTGTGTTTGTGTACAGTGTGTGTGTTTGTGTACAGTGCGTTTGTGTACAGTGTGTGTGTGTTTGTGTGCAGTGTGTGTGTTTGTGTACAGTGTGTGTGTTTGTGTGCAGTGTGTGTGTTTGTGTACAGTGTGTGTGTTTGTGTGTGTGTTTGTGTGCAGTGTGTGTGTTTGTGTACAGTGTGTGTGTTTGTGTACAGTGTGTGTGTTTGTGTACAGTGTGTGTGTTTGTGTGCAGTGTGTGTGTTTGTGTACAATGTGTGTGTTTGTGTGCAGTGTGTGTGTTTGTGTACAGTGTGTGTGTTTGTGTGTGTGTTTGTGTACAGTGTGTGTGTTTGTGTACAATGTGTGTGTTTGTGTGCAGTGTGTGTGTTTGTGTACAGTGTGTACTCACCTAATTGTGCTTGCGGGGGTTGAGCTCTGGCTCTTTGGTCCCGCCTCTCAACCGTCAATCAACTGGTGTACAGATTCCTGAGCCTACTGGGCTCTATCATATCTACATTTGAAACTGTGAATGGAGTCAGCCTCCACCACATCACTTCCTAATGCATTCCATTTGCTAACTACTCTGACACTGAAAAAGTTCTTTCTAACGTCTCTGTGGCTCATTTGGGTACTCAGCTTCCACCTGTGTCCCCTTGTTCGCGTCCCACCAGTGTTGAAAAGTTCGTCCTTGTTTACCCGGTCGATTCCCCTGAGGATTTTGTAGGTTGTGATCATGTCCCCCCTTACTCTTCTGTCTTCCAGTGTCGTGAGGTGCATTTCCCGCAGCCTTTCCTCATAACTCATGCCTCTTAGTTCTGGGACTAGTCTAGTAGCATACCTTTGGACTTTTTCCAGCTTCGTCTTGTGCTTGACAAGGTACGGGCTCCATGCTGGGGCCGCATACTCCAGGATTGGTCTTACATATGTGGTGTACAAGATTCTGAATGATTCCTTACACAGGTTCCTGAACGCCGTTCTGATGTTAGCCAGCCTCGCATATGCCGCAGACGTTATTCTCTTTATGTGGGCTTCAGGAGACAGGTTTGGTGTGACATCAACTCCTAGATCTTTCTCTCTGTCTGTTTCATTAAGTACTTCATCTCCTATTCTGTATCCTGTGCCTGGCCTCCTGTTTCCACTGCCTAGTTTCATTACTTTGTGTGTGTTTGTGTGTGTGTTTGTGTGCAGTGTGTGTGTTTGTGTGCAGTGTGTGTGTTTGTGTGTGTGTTTGTGTACAGTGTGTGTGTTTGTGTGCAGTGTGTGTGTTTGTGTGCAGTGTGTGTGTTTGTGTACAGTGTGTGTTTGTGTACAGTGTGTGTGTTTGTGTGCAGTGTGTGTTTGTGTACAGTGTGTGTGTTTGTGTGCAGTGTGTGTGTTTGTGTACAGTGTGTGTTTGTGTACAGTGTGTGTGTTTGTGTACAGTGTGTGTGTTTGTGTACAGTGTGTGTTTGTGTACAGTGTGTGTGTTTGTGTACAGTGTGTTTGTGTACAGTGTGTTTGTGTACAGTGTGTTTGTGTACAGTGTGTGTGTTTGTGTACAGTGTGTGTGTTCGTGTACAGTGTGTTTGTGTACATTGTGTGTGTTTGTGTACAGTGTGTGTGTTTGTGTGTGTGTTTGTGTACAGTGTGTGTTTGTGTACAGTGTGTGTGTTTGTGTACAGTGTGTGTGTTTGTGTACAGTGTGTGTTTGTGTACAGTGTGTGTGTTTGTGTACAGTGTGTTTGTGTACAGTGTGTGTGTTTGTGTACAGTGTGTTTGTGTACAGTGTGTTTGTGTACAGTGTGTGTGTTTGTGTACAGTGTGTGTGTTCGTGTACAGTGTGTTTGTGTACATTGTGTGTGTTTGTGTACAGTGTGTGTGTTTGTGTGTGTGTTTGTGTACAGTGTGTGTGTTTGTGTGCAGTGTGTGTGTTTGTGTACAGTGTGTGTGTTTGTGTACAGTGTGTGTGTTTGTGTACAGTGTGTGTGTTTGTGTACAGTGTGTGTGTTTGTGTGTGTGTGTTTGTGTACAGTGTGTGTGTTTGTGTACAGTGTGTGTGTTTGTGTGTGTGTTTGTGTACAGTGTGTGTGTTTGTGTACAGTGTGTTTGTGTGCAGTGTGTGTGTTTGTGTACAGTGTGTTTGTGTACAGTGTGTGTGTTTGTGTACAGTGTGTTTGTGTGCAGTGTGTTTGTGTACAGTGTGTTTGTGTACAGTGTGTGTGTTTGTGTGTGTGTTTGTGTACAGTGTGTTTGTGTACAGTGTGTTTGTGTACAGTGTGTTTGTGTACAGTGTGTTTGTGTACAGTGTGTGTGTTCGTGTACAGTGTGTTTGTGTACAGTGTGTGTGTTTGTGTACAGTGTGTGTGTGTTTGTGTACAGTGTGTTTGTGTACAGTGTGTGTGTTCGTGTACAGTGTGTTTGTGTACAGTGTGTGTGTTTGTGTACAGTGTGTTTGTGTACAGTGTGTGTGTTTGTGTACAGTGTGTGTGTTCGTGTACAGTGTGTGTTTGTGTACAGTGTGTGTTCGTGTACAGTGTGTGTTTGTGTACAGTGTGTGTGTTTGTGTACAGTGTGTGTGTTCGTGTACAGTGTGTGTTTGTGTACAGTGTGTGTGTTCGTGTACAGTGTGTGTGTTTGTGTACAGTGTGTTTGTGTACAGTGTGTGTGTTTGTGTACAGTGTGTTCGTGTACAGTGTGTGTGTTCGTGTACAGTGTGTGTTTGTGTACAGTGTGTGTGTTTGTGTACAGTGTGTTTGTGTACAGTGTGTGTGTTTGTGTACAGTGTGTGTGTTCGTGTACAGTGTGTGTTTGTGTACAGTGTGTGTTCGTGTACAGTGTGTGTGTTCGTGTACAGTGTGTGTTTGTGTACAGTGTGTGTTCGTGTACAGTGTGTGTTTGTGTACAGTGTGTGTGTTTGTGTACAGTGTGTGTGTTCGTGTACAGTGTGTGTTTGTGTACAGTGTGTGTGTTCGTGTACAGTGTGTGTGTTTGTGTACAGTGTGTTTGTGTACAGTGTGTGTGTTTGTGTACAGTGTGTTCGTGTACAGTGTGTGTGTTCGTGTACAGTGTGTGTTTGTGTACAGTGTGTGTGTTTGTGTACAGTGTGTTTGTGTACAGTGTGTGTGTTTGTGTACAGTGTGTGTGTTCGTGTACAGTGTGTGTTTGTGTACAGTGTGTGTTCGTGTACAGTGTGTGTGTTTGTGTACAGTGTGTGTGTTTGTGTACAGTGTGTTTGTGTACAGTGTGTGTTTGTGTACAGTGTGTTTGTGTACAGTGTGTTTGTGTACAGTGTGTGTGTGTACAGTGTGTGTGTTCGTGTACAGTGTGTTTGTGTACAGTGTGTGTTTGTGTACAGTGTGTGTGTGTTTGTGTACAGTGTGTGTGTTCGTGTACAGTGTGTTTGTGTACAGTGTGTGTTTGTGTACAGTGTGTTTGTGTACAGTGTGTGTGTTTGTGTACAGTGTGTGTTTGTGTACAGTGTGTTTGTGTACAGTGTGTGTTTGTGTACAGTGTGTTTGTGTACAGTGTGTTTGTGTACAGTGTGTGTGTTTGTGTACAGTGTGTTTGTGTACAGTGTGTGTGTTTGTGTACAGTGTGTTTGTGTACAGTGTGTTCGTGTACAGTGTGTTTGTGTACAGTGTGTTTGTGTACAGTGTGTTTGTGTACAGTGTGTTTGTGTACAGTGTGTTTGTGTACAGTGTGTTTGTGTACAGTGTGTTTGCGTACAGTGTGTGTGTTTGTGTACAGTGTGTTTGTGTACAGTGTGTTTGCGTACAGTGTGTGTGTTTGTGTACAGTGTGTTTGTGTACAGTGTGTTTGTGTACAGTGTGCTTGTGTACAGTGTGTTTGTGTACAGTGTGTTTGTGTACAGTGTGTTTGCGTACAGTGTGTTTGCGTACAGTGTGTTTGTGTACAGTGTGTTTGTGTACAGTGTGTTTGTGTACAGTGTGTTTGCGTACAGTGTGTGTGTTTGTGTAGAGTGGCTGTGGACTCAGTAAAGCTAGGATGTGCTGACTATCTGTGCTCATTAAATTATTAATGTACTTTTCCACTTTATGGAATATTGTTACTGCACTTACATAATTTTATTCCAAGCGCATCAGGTATGAATATTTTAGTTCATATACTATGGAGAACTTTTGAGCCTTGCCGCCCTTTTCCACATATTTTTCTCTATGCTTATCATATCTTGGTAACCAGTGTTGCCACTAAGAGTTCCTTGTGCTCCATTAACCCATTAGTTCCTTGTGTTGGTATTGGTAACGGTGTAGATAATCAGTAAGGCGCTAAGAGGTTGGAATTATATACGTAAGTTTTCAATATATAATTTGTTTATTTCGTTAATGGTAGTCTTGCCCCTGTTATCTTACAATCTACTCTTGAACGACTGGGCTTTTCATATGATTAATTATTCAATGGTAGCTGGATTGGTGGGGGGGGGGGGGGCTTGTGGTTATATTTAAGACTTGGTTATATTTAACTAGGCACAATAAGCACTATTCACAAACTAATGTTACCTAGCCTAGCTTTCCCACCACATCCTGTATACTATTCACTGCATTTAACAATTTCTACATGAACCTTATGTAGAAATGTAAAAAAAGAAGAAAAGTATGTAATATGTATGTTCAAGTACGTTTATTGAGACAATACATCTCAAAGGGATAGAGTAGCTTAGGCTATTTCTAACCCTCCTCTTTGTACGTATGTAACGAAAAGAAAAGCCAATGACAAACCATAAAGTATTACTATCGGGAAGACCTTATGATCGTCAGGAAATATACACTTAGATTAAATAAGTATTGAAACTATACGAAGGAATCGAACCCCTCTCCAGATCACGCCAGACACACTCAGATGTATCATCAAATTCACGGTATTCCTGAACTCCTTCATATATATATTAACGTACACCTGGGATTCATTACCATAGATAGACCTTCAACACTGACATATACCCTACAACATCTATGTAATTACATCTAAGCTCAGTAAAACTATTACACGAATACTATATGTGTTTGTGGGTATGAGTAAATATTACACAATAAACAACTAATGCAAGTTGTCGTAATTATACGATAGGAGGGTAGAAATAGCCTAGGCTGCTCATCTATCCCTTTGTAGATGTATTTTATTGTCTCAATAAACGTACTTGAACTTGAATTATAAGTTTAACGATGCTATTTTCTTTATGCTATAAGCAGCCTGAACTGTATATATCTATTTTGGATAAGCTTATACAGGTCTCATTTGTTAAGGCTCATGCTATGTGATGGTATGAAACATTGGTTTACTGAGAATTATATAAACTATATGCATTTCCCTCGTAAATTGATGTATATATATGACTTATATTGTATATTATTTAAGAGAAACCAAAAACTAACTTGCGTTTCCCTACATAATGCAGAAATGTTTCCCCTATTTTGACATAAGTTAAAATTGGATTTACCTGTTATCATCAGTTAAATAATAAGAATGTAAATTAGCCTTGCAAGTCGTAAAACAGTTTGATAAGTGTAAACGAGTGTCAGGTGGCCGACGGGACTACAAGTCACAGCTCGGGGGACACCTAAGACCTTCTCGAAGACAATATCCGCACCAAAAAAATAAAAAAACAAAGATAGAGTGAACACGGTTGCTTTGTGTATGAGATAATGGCGTTCGCTGCCGTAGCGGCGGAGAGTAGAGAAAACTCCTCTCTCCCCCTTCTCTTTGGTAAGTATTTTCAGCGTCACCGTGGGAAGTCTGCTCTAGAATTATGTTAATACTGGTGAGCGCCACACACAACCTCCCTCTCTTATCGGCTCCCCCCAAACCGTCCAGTAAATTTCAATTATACTCTTTATTGTGGTATATCCTCCACGCTTTTCTTCATAAAGTGTGTGGAGTTTTTGCTACTAAACCCACCGGTTCAACGTCGTGTTATCGGGCACAACAGATCGTCTCAGGGCAGGTAGGGTGCAGTTTATGGCCGCTCTTAACTACTCATTATGGCTCTTGAAATTGGATCGGTCTGATGTAAAGATATGTAAATTTGTTTAGCAAAATAAAAGAAAATGGTACCAGATATCGTCCGAGCAATGTATACTCCCACAGTTGTATTCACCTAGTTGTGCTTGCGGGGGTTGAGCTCTGGCTCTTTGGTCCCCGCCTCTCAACTGTTAGTAAACCGGTGTACAGATTCCTGAGCCTATTGGGCTCTATCATATCTACATTTTAAACTGTGAAACATTTCAATTCTGTCTCCACCACATCACTACTTAATGCATTCCATTTGTTAACTACTCTGACACTGAAAAAATTCTTTCTAATGTCTCTGTGGCTCATTTGGGTACTAAGTTTCCACCTGTGTCCCTTGTTCGTGTCCCACCCGTGCTGAAGAGTTTGTCTTTATCCATCCTGTCAATTCCCCTGAGAATTTTGTAGGTGGTTATCATGTCTTTAGGTATTCAACTGGTTTTTAACTTAGTATATTGTAACTAGGCTCAACCCATCCTTCTGTTTAGTTATTACTTACAGTAACGCTGTGGACTATAGTACATATATTCACATATAGACAATTAGAAGGGAAAGGAATTATCGGGTGGAAA
This sequence comes from Procambarus clarkii, assembly GCF_040958095.1. Lineage (NCBI taxonomy): Eukaryota > Metazoa > Arthropoda > Malacostraca > Decapoda > Cambaridae > Procambarus > Procambarus clarkii. The sequence goes on from NC_091159.1 coordinate 54,054,049, forward strand.
GTGCGAAGCCATTACGACTCTATAACACTTGGAAGGGGTCAGGATAAGGATTTGGGATGGGACAGGGAGGGAGAGGAATGGTGCCCAACCACTTGGACGATCGGGGATTGAACGCCGACCTGCATGAAGGGAGACCGTCGGTCTACCGTCCAGCCCAAGTGGTTGGGCTGGACAATTTGAAGGTAGAATTTGGTACTACTGAATTAGGACAAACTGGAAAAGATTTTGTGGTAATGTTACTAATAAATCCTAATGTAACCAAACCTAAACATCGTAGGCTTAATAGGCTGAGGCCTGACATAGTACATATATGTGCTATACTAGGATTAGGAATATTTAAGTTTGGTTTTTAGCTTTATTTTTTCGGACTATAAAGTGAATAGTACCAAATTCTACTTATTGTCCATTGCGTCAATATATATATATATATATATATATATATATATATATATATATATATATATATATATATATATATATATATATATTAGTATATTTTGGTAGCAGTCTTTCCTGTAGACATATATTATTAAATATATGTCTACAGGAAATATATAATATATATATATATATATATATATATATATATATATATATATATATATATATATATATATATATATATATATATATATATATATATATATATATTTAACAACCTTAAAGGGGTACCACCTCTGGTGCAAGTGTAGGGACCCATAGCCTCGGAGAAGAAAATAAAGAGTACTCAGAGAAGACCTTGTGGATCCTCACTAAACACTTTGATATTTTCTTCTCCTACCACCCCTATTCTTTTGGTATGTGTGTGTATATATATCTAACTTTATTTTAACATTTCATTACACAAAATGGGTTACAACATTGGTTACATGCAGGGTACAAGACTACTTGTCACAAGTTGTAGAGCTCCTCCAGCTCCTCAGATGGCGGGCAGGAACCATGGATACAATGAGCATTTTCTCTCTGGATCGCCACACTAAGGCGCTGAAAGAGAAAACTGGCGGCTCTAGGGTCATCTTGAGGTTATCTTGAGATGATTTCGGGGCTTTTTTTAGTGTCCCCGAGGCCCGGTCCTCGACCAGGCCTCCACCCCCAGGAAGCAGCCCGTGACAGCTTACTAACACCCAGGTACCTATTTTACTGCTAGGTAACAAGGGCATAGGGTGAAAGAAACTCCGCCCATTGTTTCTCGCCGGCGCCCGGGATCGAACCCGGGACCACAGGATCACGAGTCCAGTGTGCTGTCCGCTCGGCCGACCGGCTCCCCAGCTCATCAACACTTTTACCCCAGGCACCAAGTGTCTCTGAGGCAATGGGGACAAAATTGTAGTGGTGATCAAGGTCTCTGTATTTACGTGACTTGGCTGCTTCCCGGTGATTGGCAGCACCTCCTGCTTGTGTAGCACTGAAGTCAACATAGGTGTTGGCTAAAGTTGAAACGCAAGAGTAGTCCCACACCAACTGTCTACCATTCTTCCAAAGGTTCACCGTGATCCCGTCTGGGCGACCGACAGGCTCATCAGAGTTGCGGGGCATTAAGAAACGGGGGCTCTCTCTCTGCTGGACAACCGGCTGTGGTAAGGCTTCTCTTAATAATGTCGTTAACCTCACCGTGTCTTGCATGCCATCCTCCTGTCCTTTGGCAGAGAAAGGCTATACCGTCCGTACCTGTCGGCCTCTGCCTCGTGCAAATACTCCTGTATTCGGTATGGATTGGGGCAGCGAGGCGGAGAGTTACACCAATTCGGAGGGCCTGCGATGTGAGACGAGTGCCAGTTGCTGACATTGGGGTTGCTAATAGGAAGTCACCTGCATGGGGAGCTGCTACAGCTCTAAGTCGGGTAGTGTCATGTGGTGTTGTCGCAGCTTCTAGGCATATCGTAGCTTCTTGGTCGACAATGGGGCGATCCCAACTGGATTGCTTATGTGCTTCAGAATGTGGTGGCTGGGGTGCTGATCCTGCGAGAGAGACCCATTTAGTGGTGGTCTGTAAAGCTGGGATCATGTACCCCTGTCTGTTGACCTAGGTAATCAGGTAGGATTTCCTTTACCAGGTTGTCAGACGCCACAGAAGAGGACAGGAACGCTGGTACAGCAATTAGTGTTGCTGTGCGAACGCCGAGGCCCCCGAGTCTGACAGGAAGGGAGGCCTGTTTCCACTGTGAGTCGCTGAAGGAAAGGTTGAGGGCATTTTCTAGCATTGATTTCAGCAGGCTGTCGTACTCTTCTAATTTAATATTTTTAAAAGATGGCGATCATCTAAGTAAGTAGGTCAGCCTGGGGAGGGACAAGCATCTGGTGATGAGGTAAAGTACATCATGAGCATCCATGTCTTCAGTCCTCTCATTCATCCTCTTCAGGTCAGTAATCTTACCAAGGACTTCGTCGAGGCATTCCCTCCAAGAGGAGCACCTAGGAGTGTGCTGTCCTTCAGGGTTGGTTATATGAATGTCAGGCAAAACAACCTTTTTTTTGCTCTATTATGTGCTGGTTGGTGGAAGTTATTTCGCACTTGGAAGAGTTCAGGGTGAGGCCTAGACTTCCTCCTTGCTCCTGAATTATTCTTATGTCGTCCAAGAGTGAGGCTGGGGAGCCGGCTAGAGTACCATCGTCCAAAAACCAAATGTTGAGCTCACTGGACAGGTTATCAGTGACTTCCTTGATGATTAGGCAGAAAAGAAAAGGAGCAAGGGGGTCACCGTGTTAGACACCTTCTTGTGATTCAATTTCATGTTCCCCAAATAGCAGTTAGATTCTTGCGGTAGCATGAGTTTACAAACGGGTAGAGGGAAGGAAAAAGGCGATGAACCGAATATACTGTGTATATGTGTGTGTATATATATATATATATATATATATATATATATATATATATATATATATATATATATATATATATATATATATATATATATATATATATATATATATATGGTGGCAAGCTAAGTGTTGACAGCTAGAGTGGTAGTGACCTGGGAAATGAGTAAAAAATGAGGAGGTTAGACGTGAGTAAAATTTATTATTGTGTACAGTGTGATGAGTATCGGTGGAAATTCCCGGTAAGAGTTGTCTCAGAGCCTCGCCAGGCTAGGGAAGCAGCTGAGAGGACAGCTGTCTGTAGCACGTCCAGGTGACTGGTAGGGCGGTACCTGGAGATAGATGTTGTACACGGGACCACACTGTAGTATCATGATTGTATATAAGTGTGTAGACTGACTCGAGTATGTACCGGTCAGTGTAGAGATTTACCATATAAGTGATCCACTTGTCGATTCTATATAATCGGTCAGACTGGATTAGTGTTATGAGTATCAGCATGTAAAATTATAATCATTAGAGGTAGACAGGCCAGGTGGCAGGGATGTCAGTGGGTACCCTGAGGTCTGTGTAGGTAGAGATACATTTACCTGATGATATAATTTTCATTATGTGAATGCCATTTCTATGTGTTCATTTGCATGTTTATGTACTGTGTTGTGTGGTGAGTCAGTAGATGTGATTGCTGACTGATTGCCTAATGATGTCATTAGCATGTGGGGTATGCTGACGGCATCATTATGTTGCAGGTTTTTGCAGTATTGTTATCAGTTTATACGATATTGCTGCCCTGGGAGCTGTGTTGAAGGTTTAAGGGACCTCTAGGATTATTCAGGGGAATTCACAGTGCTTAATGAGAGCAAGCAATTGATGGGTTAATTACCTTGCTGAGGTAAGTGTGTGTTCACAGTAGTCCTTTGCAACGGTTGCAAGAAAAGGGGGGCAGTATTATTGGTATACTCTTGTGTGTTGCACAACCGTGTGTCATTATTGTGTGGGCACAGTAATTAACGAGTTGCAGTAGCCGCAACCGTATGTGGGCAGTGCATTTGTGTTGTTGCATGCCATTGTAGTGTGACCTATGTAACACTGGGGTTACTTTGTTTCTTTAAGTTATGTTGAGGACTTAAGGATTCAGTGAGTTAATAATTGGGGAATTAACTGGATAAGGGGTGCACACTTATTGTTGAGTGAGTGAGGGCTGTTATGAGAGAGAACAGTGTTGAGCTTGAGTGAGATACGTCTCGGGAGCAATTAATTGTCCGTGTGACAACTAATTGACCACTCTAGCTAATTATGTAATTAGCCTTCTCATCATGAATTCACGTAGTGGGAGAGGATCTGTCAGAGTCTGTCAGTATTTGTGTTAACGTAATTTGCTCGAGACTAATTACCTTTCTGGGGTATAGCAATTAGTGGCTCATGTTAATTAGTGGAGTAATTAACATCGGAGAGCTCCGATGACTCGGTAAAGCGAGGTCATGGAGCTAGCATAAATCGTTGTATTAATCATATCCTGTCTGAGGACAGTGGATTAGTGGCACATCTTGTTAATTAGGGGTAATTAACTCCTTTCCCGTGGATTCACAGTGTTTGATGAGACCTGCTTAGGCAGTGCAGAGTGAGACGTATTTATGGATGATTAATTATCGGTCCTGGTGACAGTTAATTAATTACTCGGAGCTTAATTAGGGTAATTAACACTCACTAGTAATTTTTTGACACAGACTGTTGAGAAGCTGCCAAGTTAGGGTAGGCTTAGTTAACGTAACTCAATGGGGATGTAATTAGTGGTCCGTTTGACCTTAATTAAGAATTACTCACTGAATACTTGCAAGGAGTCAAGTGTGATGTAATATAAGTTTGAGTTATTGTTAACAAGAGAGACTAAGTGTTAATGATTAACGTAGAGTATCATCATGATGTTGTCTAGTGTGAGACAATTGTTTGTGATTACCGTAGTACTTTGTTGCTGACTGCTGCGATCAGTCAATTAACGTAATTAATCACTTAAGGCAATTTCTTTTGGTTGTCGTCTGGTGACGAGAGTAGAGTCATCTAGGGATTTGTGGAGCTGTGTCCCAGAATCCCGCCTTGCCTGTCTTTGTTACTATTTACAGGGCAACTTCTTGTAGGGAGTTGCAAAGAGTGTTCACACTGGGTTGTGATAGGGGGGGGGAGGTCACTGTTGGACTACCCGCCTAGTTACGTGGGTCTCTCCTGGGGGGAGGGAGGACCCCTAAGCATGTGATTATAGTAGCTGTCAGGGAAACCGAGACACTATTGATTGCATGCTTGTGTCTTCAGTGGATATCCTTCATTTGTTCAGTTAGTTCATGTTGTCAGCCCGAAGTGTCAGCAAGATGGAGCCTGCTGTCACTTCTCGAGGGGCTGTTGAATAGCTGTGTTGCAAATGCCACTTGATGTACAATAACGTAACCATTCGCTGTGGTGTAACTTAGTCTGTGACATTTTTCTTTGATTTGCAATATTGCGTCATGCAGTGGGCACACCTGTGTTCAGGTTAGTTCAGTATGCAGCCTCACAGCAAGGGTTGCTATTTAGCTGGTTGTTATCGTGCCACTGGATGGACATTAACGTAACGTAAACTCGGTAATGTAGTAGTTAGTCTCTTGTTATTAATAAATTGTTATGTTATAGAAAACGGTCTTTGATGTCAACCCTTCAACCATATTATTCCACCATATTTCTGCATATTACGATTAAATGTTGATGTGATCTTGTAGGACGGCTGTTCTTGGGAATTCGAATTCCAATTCATAGCGCCACATCAAATATAAATATTTGATTGTGAGAACCCGTCGGTTACCCTTTATTAGTGTTAACGTCCTGTTTAACTAGGAGGAGCCAGCGGCCTATTGTGGACAGGTTTTCACCCCTGGTGGTGGAGGCCTGGCGGTTTGCTCCCGCTTTTCTTTTTTCTATTGGACTCATGCTTAACTGCCGTGAGCAGACTTTAAACTTGTAGTCCCCCTCCTAAGGGAGGTAGGCGTAGAAAAAAATCTCACAAACAGCTCCTCAAACAAGAAGATTAACATCTGTCAACCCTTAAAAGCTTACGTTATCTTGCGGGTGCAAAATGGGGATATCTTTTAAGAACAGTATCAATATTTGACAAATAGCGTTTTCCTAATTCAAACAATGTGGAGTTTATTATTCTACACATATTTCTGATGTCTCTCAGATGTTCACATTCACGTAGATAGTGGTCAAGGCGGTGTCCGTCACTCTCATCACAGATTCTGCAACTTCGCTGATCAACAGTTGTTTCCATTCCATATCTCCAATGGATATTTGTATCCAAGACAGATTCTCGCTATTACTGATTCTCTCCCGCGTCCTCCTCCTCTTCGGCCATAATGATTGGGATTGCCGGCTGCAACCGTGTTGTACCATCGTACAGATTCACTGGTTTGTGCTTCTATCCTCCTTTCCTCAGTTACCTTGTCACGGTGATGTTGCCTGACTAATACCTCTAATTTGTAGTAGAGTCTTGGGTATGAAATATTCAATATGGTCTCCTTCAGCGCCTTCAGCAGCCAGCACATCTGCTCGTTCATTCCCACATATTCCAACATTTTGGAATATGTTTTTTTTTTTGTCCGAAACATTTTTTTTTGCCCGAAACGCATTGCGTAATAGTGGCTTTAGGCATTGTGTGTACTAGCTCTATCTTTATATCAATCCATTAATGTAACATCACTTGTATGTATGTACCTTACCTGAATAAACATATTTATTTATTTATTTTATATAACATGGGAGGGGATCCACAGAAACTTGATGACTCTTCCCTGATTGGTAAGTACTCTCACAGCTCTCTTAATTTCAGCGACTATTGCAAGATTTTCTGCCCGATTTTTACTTAGGCTTTAAAGTGCTGCTTTTGAATCAGTGCAGATCACTGCACCATTAGTGTTCCGTTCAAGAAACCTTAACGCCATAACAATGGCAGTTAGCTCTGCTTGCGTTGAAGAGGCATAGTTCTCAATACGTGCTTTTTCTTCATTTCTGCGTTGGAAAGTATTATCCTTGATTACCGTGTATGCTGCACCAGCCCTGCCATTGACAGGATTAGATGACCCGTCAGTGTAGATTTGATCTGCAGTATAGGTTGTTAATCTACGGTAATACACTAGGTATATATCCCGGAGCTCTAGTAACAGGGTACTAGGAAACATATACCTAGTAATAAGGTATTTTGTTATATATCTAGATGATCAAGTAATATAAATATTAATGTTATCATATAAGTTGACCTTACTCTAGTGTAGCTGTGACTTATAACTATATGGAGGAATTATACCCCTAAGTTTTCTCAATGTCAAGAAACTTTCGTACTAAAGAGCCCTTATCCTAACCTACCAGAGGACCCAAAACAGAAAACGGGAAAGTATGGCACTTTCGCGAGCTGCTACCATTTTCTAGTACGTATATTTAGAACTAGATGCGACGTTCTGTTAGGAGGAGGACAGGTTATTAGAGAATGGGCGCTTAAGTCGTCCTAGAAACATGCACTGGAGAGAGAGAGAGAGAGAGAGAGAGAGAGAGAGAGAGAGAGAGAGAGAGAGAGAGAGAGAGAGAGAGAGAGAGAGAGAGAGAGAGAGAGAGTAGACAGAGAGTAGACAGAGAGTAGACAGAGAGTAGACAGAGAGTAGACAGAGACAGAGACAGAGACAGACAGACAGACAGACAGACAGCAGACAGACAGAGAGAGAGACAGAGAGCAGACAGACAGACAGACAGACAGAGACAGACAGACAGACAGACAGACAGACAGACAGACAGACAGACAGACAGACAGACAGACAGACAGACACAGACAGACAGACAGACAGACAGACAGACAGACAGACAGACAGACAGACAGACAGACAGACAGACAGACACAGAGTAGACAAAGACGGAGGGATGGGGGGGGGGGTTAGAGAGGAGGAGGAACAAGAAGAAACAAACAAACTACACAATAAAAAAAAACAGAAACAGAGCAACAAAAGACCCGCCATTAACTTCTCTTTCTCTCCCTTACCCAACCCACCTCCCTCCCTCACCCTCTTCCTCCCACCCTCCCTTCACCCCCTTCCATCCCCTCTAACCACGAGACAACACATACGGGTGGGCAGGACTGAGGGGAGTGTGTAACCAGAGATAACGGTGGGCGAGGCTGAGGGTACGGGGCACGGTGGGTGAGGGGAGGAGAGGTAGAGAGAGAGAGAGAGAGAGGGGGAGACACAGAGAGGGCCGTCAGTAGCACCCCTCGCTCACACTCCCCTCACAATTGGCAGTAACAAGGGGAATGAGGGCTGGCGACACATAAATGGCGCCACGGGCAGCGTTGGGGACCAGTAGCCAGCAGCGGGTCCCAGGGCGGGCTGCCCCCTCCGCCAGGGGCTTCTCCTCGCCGGCCTCCCTCCAGCAGCAGCAGGAACATCACCACGAAGACCAGCCGTAACAAGAGGAAGGATGACCCGAGGGGCAGGTGTCGTGGCGACCGGGCGCTGCTCCTGGGCATGGATGGAGGAACTAGCAGCACCAGAACGAAGAAGCAGGAGAACGACGAGGGAACAGATCGATAACTTTGGAAGAAAGTTGTTAAGAAAGTCTCACAAGACATCAAGAATGCAACAAAATACTGCTGGTGACGAATCTTTTCTGCCTCACACCTCATTTCCGGTTGTTCCAGTTGCCTTTCCCCCGTCACAGAATTCCTTCAACCAGTACGACCCAATGATTCTCTCCCCCCTCATCTACCTCTACTTCAACCACTCCAAACCAGCGCTTAATTCTCTCTGAGAACCTCAATTACGGCTTCACATAACCGAAGCTCAAAACTGCCGTGTATATGTCCTGTCACTGAGGGAGGACCGAACACAGCAAGTGTCCAGGGAGCGGCAACCAGCGACAACGCTACCAGAGGGACAATGGCCGCTACGGTGAGACACAAGTGTGGCCCACGTTAAGAGGACTGGAGCCAGGTGACCTCGCGTCCTTATCACTACACGGAAACACTCAACGACTCAACGCTTACCTGAGGCCGCCTCATGGACGGCTATGGAGGAGAATGTGTGTTCAAGAGAACCCTCTCCCGCTCTGAATCCCAGCACTCGGACGTCACCTCACAATGGCCAGGTCTATAGCCCAGACGTCACCTCACACTGGCCAGGTCTCAGCGCCCAGACGTACCCTCACACTGGCCAGGTCTCAGCGCCCAGACGTACCCTCACACTGGCCAGGTCTCAGCGCCCAGACGTCCCCTCACACTGCCGTCTTGACGTCACCCTCAGCACTTGACGTCACCCCCAGCAGGGCGGCTCACAGCGAGGTCAGGTCACTACTAACGCAGTAGTCCAACCTTGAAGGAAGCGATCATGACGGCACCAGGGGACAAATTTATTTAACTCAGACACATCACCAGAGAGTGAATGGCAGAACCACGAACCCAGGAAATGAAAAAGTGCAGATAAAGAAGATATCTCAAAGTGAATGAAGACATCGCGAGGAGGAAGGCTGGAGAGAGAGAGACGAGGAGCGGAGAGAAGGTCAAGGAACCACTACAACGTGAGCCACTCTCAGGTAAGTTGTCTCTCGTGTTATACTGTTCATTTGAGAGTTAAGTTGGGAATTAAAGTGCGAGTGTGTGTGTGTGGGGGAGGCTCAGGGGAACATTTTCGTGTTATACTCATCTATTCAGAAGTTAGGGTTCAGGAGAGCTGAAGATCGGTCCTGCCGACAAATATAGATCATTACTAACCTTATTTTGCAAACAAAATAAGAGCTGCTGCTCTTGGACCCCAGCATTCCCACCCGTCCGGTCATCTAAAGCAATGACTACCTAACCTAAATTTCTATCATATATATATATATTACTTTTGATAGTCTTGGAGTTGACTTCTAGTTTCCTGTCCTCACATATGTCCCAAGCCTCCACCTGGATCCTCGCCCTCATGAGAACCTGTGAACCTCTCCTGTTTTTCTTCCCCTCAGTATATCCCAGACACTTGGGCTGGACGGTAGAGCGACGGCCTCGCTTCATGCAGGTCGGTGTTCAATCCCCGACCGTCCAAGCGATTGGGCACCATTCCTTCCCCCCTTCCCATCCCAAATCCTTATCCTGACTCCTTCCAATTAAGTGCTACTGGCTTGGCGCTTCTCCTGATAGGGAAATACAGAGGGAATGGAAATATGTATTTTATATCTAAAAAAACCGGGAACCGGGCCCGGTTCCGACCAGGCCTCCTAGGTTGCTGGACTGATGAACTAGGCTGTTGGAGGCGGCTGCTCGCAGCCTGTAGAGGCGTTTATGAGTTCTCTCTCTTGAGCACCGTGCGTACTCTAGACTCCTAAAGGATGTTATGATATTCGTCAGTGTTAGTGTATTTGGCTGTTGATAACAGCTATTAATGTGTCTCTGGGTTATATCTGATGAGGATTGATTGATTGATTGTTGCCGCCGAAGGCGGCTAGTTTATTGTGCACCCCATACTCATCCTGCTGAGCGGTAGCGCAAAAGCATTACAGAGGGCACAAAAGGTCTTTATCAGACCTCATCTTAGATTATTTGATGAGGATGGGTTATATCTGTTCCTATGTCTTCCTCTTCAGTAGTTTTAGGGATGTGGTTCACAGTCGTTGTGTACGGTCCTGTTGTTGGTTTCTTAATTGTTACCTGTCCCCCCACCTCCCTCTTTGTTCATCATCTTACACTTGCTGGTGTTGAATTCCAGTAGCCATTTATGAGAACGAATAAGTACTCCGCTTGTTTAATCTTCACACACACACACACACACACGCGCGCGCACACACATTCTTGGGTTATTACACGGGGGGGGGGGGGGGGGGCGCAGTTATAGTCAGGTGTTCTGGCAGATATACAAGTGTTCAGGGAAATATGTAACATTCATGTACATATTACGGGCTATTCATGCCCGTGCTACCTCTTGGGTTAGGGGGGGTAGAAATAGCCTAAGCTACTCTATCCCTTTGAGATGTATTTATTGCTTATCTCAATAAACATACTTGAACTTGAACCTCTTGGGTGGCTTAATCTTTATCAATCATCAATCTATGTACATTCTACGGGATCACCATAGCCCGTGCTACATGGACATTTCGTTCTGAGTAGCTAAATCTAAAACAATAACAACATATGTACATTCGTATGGTGATTTAAGTGTTCAAGTCAATTTCTCAACGTTCAGACAGATATCCGCGCTTTCCGTGAAATAGTGATGCGTTCACGGGTTCTATCTGTGCGTTCGGTTAGATAGTTGTGCGTTTAGGGTGTGCAACGGTGTTCATTAGGATGTGTGCACGTTCAGGATTACATCTGTGACGTTCAGAATTACAACTGTACATCCAGGAATGTATATAAGTTCAAAGGGATATATATATGCAAGTTCAGAGGGCTTTCTCAAGGTTTTTGCGGCTGTCTGAAGCTTCAAACGGTTCTAGGGGGCTGTCTGTAGGTTCAGAGGACTATACGGTGGTTCTAGAGGGCTGTCTGTAGATTCAGATGATTGCACAATGGTTCTAGAGGGCTGTCTGTAGGTTCAGAGGACTATACGGGGTTCTAGAGTCTGTAGGTTCATGGGTTAATATACCAGGGTTCAGAGGGCTATATGTTGGTTTCTTCGGCTGTGTGCAGGTTCATAACGCTATATATATGTAGGTTCATGGGGGGGGGGGGCCTACGTGTAGTTCTTGGGGGACGTGTGTAGGTACAGGATTACACATGTGTGCTTAGTGGGACGTTTATGAAGCGGCTGTGTTCAACCAGTGTGCCAGAGATAATGAGCTCAGGCGGATATGTATGCGTATACACCGGTGTATATGTATGCGCATACGCTCTTCCTTTCGTAAGACCATATGGGAGCTTGACGCTCGCAGGCACGATCTCAGCTCTCGTCAATGTATTACCTGGGAGTTTACCTGTAGCCCGTTCCCAGAGTTCTTCTTCCTCCTGGAGACTGGCACCACCCTTGATCTAAAAGGTTGTTGCTTATATATATAATATATGACATACTATACTATACTAGACCTACGAAAGATATAAGGATAGGTTAGGTAGCTTTCTCGAGCGCTCTTCAAAATAAACAGTAGAAAACGTGAACCATTTTTTGGAGGGGTTACAACGATAGATGTATTGTGTACGGGGGCGCCATACTGACTCTAGGTGTACCGTCAGTGTTGGGTGACTGGTTGTTAACCAGCACGTAAGGGACACACACTGGTATGTAGTCATGGGCGGATTTTCCAATTAGTGTCACCGTCCAGGTAGGGGGGGGGGAGGCAGGGGGGCGGTGGTTGAATATTGATTTAGTTCACCTGGCCGGCATCTCCTCCCTGTGAACCTTGCCTCCTCCTCCTCTACCTGGCCAGGGGCTAGGCCTAGATAAACACAGAAACTTATATTATCTCTGTGCTTGTTTTAATGTGCCTGTACTCGAGGGTAGTCAAGTGCGATAACTGAACTCCCACACACACACACACTCACTCACTCACTCACTCACTCGCACTCGCACTCTCACTCTCTCTCTCTCTCTCTCTCTCTCTCTCTCTCTCTCTCTCTCTCTCTCTCTCTCTCTCTCTCTCTCTCTCTCTCTCTCTCTCTCTCTCTCTCTCTCTCTCTCCATGTTTCCTCGAGAAGATGGTTTCCGTTCCAAGAGTACGATAATGTAGTTTTTTTGTGCGTTAAGGGTGTGGTCATAGGCCTATACGCGGTCGAGGAGAGGACGCCTAAAAAAACAATAAGTCCAAGAGCTTAAAAAAATAAACTATGCACCTCTCTACGTCATCGCTACTCTATAAACAAACCTGACCTGACCTGACCTGACATTGCCTAACCTAACGAACGTATAAGATATCAGATGTTCTCATTTTCTCACCGATGCATCACATTAATGTGATTTTTATAATTTTGCGTTTTATGCCGTCACAAAGACGTTATAAGGGTGATGGCGACCCGTAATTCCTGGCGCGGAGAGACCTCTACCCGTCCAGTTACTGGGACAGACAGACAGACATACCAAGCAATGGATATGAAAATATCTTTAAGGTGAACATTGTTGAAAACAGGAGCTGATTACATGTTTATGTCACATTTTCGTGTACATAGAGTGGTGGTACACACATGGTGTACACAGAGTGGAGGTACACACACACATCGTGAACATGGTGTGAGATAAAGTACATAATGTACCTGGTTGATGGGGTTCTGGGAGTTCTTCTACTCCCCAAGCCCGGCCCGAGGCCAGGCTTGACTTGTGAGAGTTTGGTCCACCAGGCTGTTGCTTGGAGTGTACAATTATTTATTCAGCGTCAAAGCTTCACATACAGAACAGTCTTAGTGGCTTTGATGAATAAAAATAAAATACTTATAACGTACTGGAATCTTCAATACACTAAGCTTAATTTGCACATCAAAAAGCTCATATCCACCCTGTGGGCGGAGCCGTAAAGGTTACAGAGTTATGCAAGTGAGTTCAGAAACTGAACCTTAATGTCTGTTTAAGTTATTTACATAGGCGGTGACCTAGTTACATTCTGATTGGATTTGTCTATCATGACTCATGACCCCTTGCACGCGTCCAGTGGGCGGCGGGGGAAAGGTTAGTCACACAATGAGTTCAAAATATTGGCTATAGCTATATGACCAATGAGTTTAAAATATTGGCTATAGCCTATACGACCAATGAGTTCAAAATATTGGCTATAGCTATACGACCAATGAGTTTAAAATATTGGCTATAGCCTATACGACCAATGAGTTCAAAATATTGGCTATAGCTATACGACCAATGAGTTCAAAATATTGGCTATAGCTATACGACCAATGAGTTTAAAATATTGGCTATAGCCTATACGACCAATGAGATCAAAATATTGGCTATAGCTATACGACCAATGAGTTTAAAATATTGGCTATAGCCTATACGACCAATGAGTTCAAAATATTGGCTATAGCTATACGACCAATGAGTTCAAAATATTGGCTATAGCTATACGACCAATGAGTTCAAAATATTGGCTATAGCTATACGACCAATGAGTTCAAAATATTGGCTATAGCTATACGACCAATGACTTCAAAATATTGGCTATAGCTATACGACCAATGACTTCAAAATATTGGCTATAGCCTATACGACCAATGAGTTCAAAATGCAAGCTGTAGCCTATGCATCGAAAGGACTAAAAAAAGTAGGTGCAGCTTATGCACTATTATCTACAAGAGTCACACACGGGAAGAGGAGACAAAGTGGTCTCCAGTACCCACCTGTGTGACAAGGAGAGAGAGAGATAGAGAGGAAGAGACCAATCTCGCCATTTAAGGTCTCGCCAGCAGGGAGCAGGAGGAGGAGGTAGAGACGGTTGGGAGGGGGTGGGGGGTCACACACCTGACTGGAGGTCAAGACATCACGCCACCACCTGAGGGCCATATATATATATATATATATATATATATATATATATATATATATATATATATATATATATATATATATATATATATATACATATATATATATATATATATATATATATATATATATATATACATATATATACATATATATATATATATATATATATATATATATATATATATATATATATACATATATATACATATATATACATATATATATATATATATATATATATATATATATATATATATATATATATATATATATATATATATATATATATACTCCCCCGCGATAACAGCTTGATGGTTAAATGCAACCTCAGAATACTGAGAAAAAACAAATTGTACCACTTACGGGCTATTCATGCCCGTGCCACCTCTTGGGTGGCTTAATCTTTATCAATCAATCTATATATATATATATATATATATATATATATATATATATATATATATATATATATATATATATATATATATATATATATATATATATATATATATATATATATATATATTATTAAACATGACCGAAAAAGTAAGATTAATAATTCTAACACGAATTGTCTCAATATTTCTTATGTTTCTTTTCACTGTCGATGGTAATTGAAAAATCAATTCTCCAAAATTCATTTTTATTTCTAGTCTATCTCCCCTAGTTTATATCCTTTTTTGTAACAAGTTTAAATAATAAAATAAACACATATAAGGGGGTGGTAGTAGAAGACCATATGTGCCAGCGCACGTGGGAGCCCCACGAGGCTCCCCCCCGGGTGCTGCATATCCTCTTCTTCCAGGCTGAGGGTCCCTTCAAACAACCAGAGGCAGTTTAATTTTTTATGGATATTTACCATTGTGTGTAAATACCTCGTAACGCCTAGTGAAGGAAGGAAGGAAATTATTAGGAGGAAAGCGCCAAGCCATTACGACTATATAGCACTTGGAAGGGGTCAGGATAAGGATTTGGGATGGAACGGGGGAGGGAAGGAATAGTGCCCAACCACTTGTGGACGGTCGGGGATTGAACGCCGACCTGCATGAAGCGAGACCGTCGCTCTACCGTCCAGCCCACTAAATCACTCAGTCTTTCAATTTTATTTCGACAGCTCATCAACATGACACCTTCAGGATAATACACAAGACACAGGATACTATGCTTTGATTACATGTATAAACATACATGTATATATGTATAGGTTCCCTTCACTCTATGATTAAGTAGTACTTAAGAATAGAAAGTGACGGAGTACAGGGGTCAGGTGATTGTTGACTGAATATATATCTATATATCTTCCTTTTGGGTAAAAAAATAAAAGAGGGCCATCAAAGAATTGTATGTTTGAAGTGAAATTCATTTGAGTGTTCATTTTCTGTGACCAGTTCTCGAATGAATGCAAGTTCATGTGTTTTGTGCCTCATTTGACCCCCATGGTACGTATTCACCTAGTTGTGCTTGTGTGTGGCGGTTAAGCTCTGGCTCCTTGGTCCCGCCTCGTGTGATGATAGTGGTGCCTGTTACCATGTCCTGGTGATTCACGGGTGGTATTGTGATGGCAAGAGTGGCGTTTGCTTAATTTCTACGATGTGTTAGACGCCTATACTCAGAGTATTAATAATGTCCAATATAACACATATTTGGGAGCGTACCGTCTCTGGAATTGTACTTGAATTGATATACTAAAGTCATGTATATTGATATACTGACACTTCGGTTTGTCAGTGGAAGGCGGAAATCTTATTTTCAATAAAACCTTATTGTTCCTGTGCTGTTATCTGGCCAGGTTCTACTACCATTGTTGTTATCTGGTCAGGTTCTACTACCATTGTTGTTATCTGGTCAAGTTCTACTACCATTGTTGTTATCTGGTCAGGTTCTACTACCATTGTTATCTGTCCACGTCCTACCACCAGTCCTGTTATCTAGTCAAATTCTACCACCAGTCCTGTTATCTGGCCATTCTTTGTCTCTGTATATAGTCGTTTGCGTCAGCTGATCCTTCGTCTGGGGAATAACTTGATAAAATAAAATTTGCAATGAATATTCAATATTTTTTTTAGGGAGACAAGCGAACCGAATTTTGTTTAATTAATCCTGCTTCATATACTCACGTGGTTGTGCTTGCGGGGGTTGAGCTTTGGCTCTTTGGTCCCTCTTCTTAATAGTCAATCAACAGGTGTACAGGTTCCTGAGCCTATTGGGCTCTATCATATCATGTGTGCGTGTTGCTTGCTTGCTTGCACACACCTATTTGTGCCTGCAGGATGCATGCATGTAACATAACCATTGCATTTTTTTACGGAGTGGTAGTGAAGAGAACGGGTTCACCCGTGAGAGAGTGGAGCAGCTCCCACCAGGGCGTCGGAGCGGTGCCTTCAGGAGACAGGTCCTCCAAGGAGTGACTCACCACTTCACCCACTCTTCTTGTCCTCTCTCTAGTTCCTTTTCATCCCTCTCTGTCTTCTCCCTTTCCCGTCTTTTCATTTCCGTCCACCAATACACCAAATACATCAGCCTCCCCCCCCTCCTCCCTTCCATACCCCAGGGAAAATAACAGACATTGTGGCTATTACCAAATTAGCCGCCTATCTGCAGACTATCCGACCCCTTAATCCTATTTCATGTAGTCTTGGCTTGAATTGTCTTGCAAAATTTGTAGATAATAACAAGTGTTTGCTATTTAAACTTACTTTCTAAGTTCAATTCGAAATCCTTACGAAATATTCGGTTTTATATTGGCTGGATGTATCTAAAAGTTAAATAAATAAAAAAACATTAAAAGGAAGTCAGAGTCAATCGGACGCATCGGGACACAGGGCCGCTTTGTGGGCGGGAGAAAGCTCTTTTGTTTTTGTTTACATTTATTGTTTTTTACCGCCAATAGTACATTGAATACTACCGCCTTTTATCAGAACATGTCAGTCAATCTTCCGTCTGTTTGTCTTTGTCTAGGTAAGGGGTCAGCTGCCTTAGGATGCAGTAACATTATAAACCATTGTTATGGCATTACTGAGTCCAGCTGGATGTATACTGTATGAGTCCTGCTTGTTGTATACTGTACTCACCTAGTTGTGTTTGCGGGGGTTGAGCTCTGGCTCTTTGGTCCCGCCTCTCAACCGTCAATCAACAGGTGTACAGATTCCTGAGCCTATTGGGCTCTATCATATCTACACTTGAAACTGTGTATGGAGTCAGCCTCCACCACATCACTTCCTAATGCATTCCATTTGTCAACCACTCTGACACTAAAAAGTTCTTTCTAATATCTCTATGGCTCATTTGGGCACTCAGTTTCCACCTGTGTCCCCTTGTGCGTGTGCCCCTTGTGTTAAATAGACTGTCTTTATCTACCCTATCAATTCCCCTCAGAATCTTGAATGTGGTGATCATGTCCCCCCTAACTCTTCTGTCTTCCAGCGAAGTGAGGTTTAATTCCCGTAGTCTCTCCTCGTAGCTCATACCTCTCAGCTCGGGTACTAGTCTGGTGGCAAACCTTTGAACCTTTTCCAGTTTAGTCTTATCCTTGACTAGATATGGACTCCATGCTGGGGCTGCATACTCCAGGATTGGCCTGACATATGTGGTATACAAAGTTCTGAATGATTCTTTACACAAGTTTCTGAATGCCGTTCGTATGTTGGCCAGCCTGGCATATGCCGCTGATGTTATCCTCTTGATATGTGCTGCAGGAGACAGGTCTGGCGTGATATCAACCCCCAAGTCTTTTTCCTTCTCTGACTCCTGAAGAATTTCCTCTCCCAGATGATACCTTGTATCTGGCCTCCTACTCCCTACACCTATCTTCATTACATTACATTTGGTTGGGTTAAACTCTAACAACCATTTGTTCGACCATTCCTTCAGCTTGTCTAGGTCTTCTTGAAGCCTCAAACAGTCCTCTTCTGTTTTAATCCTTCTCATAATTTTAGCATCGTCCGCAAACATTGAGAGAAATGAATCGATACCCTCCGGGAGATCATTTACATATATCAGAAATAAGATAGGACCGAGTATAGAGCCCTGTGGGACTCCACTGGTGACTTCACGCCAATCGGAGGTCTCACCCCTCACCGTAACTCTCTGCTTCCTATTGCTTAGATACTCCCTTATCCACTGGAGCACCTTACCAGCTACACCTGCCTGTCTCTCCAGCTTATGTACCAGCCTCTTATGCGGTACTGTGTCAAAGGCTTTCCGACAATCCAAGAAAATGCAGTCCGCCCAGCCCTCTCTTTCTTGCTTAATCTTTGTCACCTGATCGTAGAATTCTATCAAGCCTGTAAGGCAAGATTTACCCTCCCTGAACCCATGTTGGCGATTTGTCACGAAGTCCCTTCTCTCCAGATGTGTTACCAGGTTTTTTCTCACGATCTTCTCCATCACCTTGTATGGTATACAAGTCAAGGACACTGGCCTGTAGTTCAGTGCCTCTTGCCTGTCGCCCTTTTTGTATATTGGAACCACATTCGCCGTCTTCCATATTTCTGTATGAGTCCTGCTGGGTGTATACTGTATGAGTCCTGCTGGGTGTATACTGTATGAGTCCTGCTGGATGTATACTGTATGAGTCCTGCTGGGTGTATACTGTATGAGTCCTGCTGGGTGTATACTGTTTGAGTCCTGCTGGATGTATACTGTTTGAGTCCTGCTGGATGTATACTGTATGAGTCCTGCTGGGTGTATACTGTTTGAGTCCTGCTGGATGTATACTGTATGAGTCCTGCTGGGTGTATACTGTAATGAGTCTTGCTGGGTGTATACTGTAATGAGTCTTGCTGGGTGTATACTGTATGAGTCCTGCTGGATGTATACTGTTTGAGTCCTGCTGGATGTATACTGTTTGAGTCCTGCTGGATGTATACTGTTTGAGTCCTGCTGGATGTATACTGTTTGAGTCCTGCTGGATGTATACTGTATGAGTCCTGCTGGGTGTATACTGTAATGAGTCTTGCTGGGTGTATACTGTATGAGTCCTGCTGGGTGTATACTGTTTGAGTCCTGCTGGGTGTATACTGTAATGAGTCCTGCTGGGTGTATACTGTATGAGTCCTGCTGGGTGTATACTGTAATGAGTCTTGCTGGGTGTATACTGTTTGAGTCCTGCTGGATGTATACTGTTTGAGTCCTGCTGGGTGTATACTGTATGAGTCCTGCTGGGTGTATACTGTATGAGTCCTGCTGGGTGTATACTGTAATGAGTCTTGCTGGGTGTATACTGTAATGAGTCCTGCTGGGTGTATACTGTATGAGTCCTGCTGGGTGTATACTGTAATGAGTCCTGCTGGGTGTATACTGTATGAGTCCTGCTGGGTGTATACTGTAATGAGTCCTGCTGGGTGTATACTGTTTGAGTCCTGCTGGATGTATACTGTATGAGTCCTGCTGGGTGTATACTGTAATGAGTCCTGCTGGGTGTATACTGTATGAGTCCTGCTGGGTGTATACTGTAATGAGTCCTGCTGGGTGTATACTGTTTGAGTCCTGCTGGATGTATACTGTTTGAGTCCTGCTGGGTGTATACTGTATGAGTCCTGCTGGGTGTATACTGTAATGAGTCTTGCTGGGTGTATACTGTAATGAGTCCTGCTGGGTGTATACTGTATGAGTCCTGCTGGGTGTATACTGTATGAGTCCTGCTGGGTGTATACTGTATGAGTCCTGCTGGGTGTATACTGTATACAGTCCGTCCTCCAAACAAAGACCCAAAGTCCATTCCATGCACCCGCCAACCCCCGTGTTTATGAATAAAAAACGGTTTACACACGACGCACAACTGATGACGTTCGAACACTTCCGGAACAAGTGCTTCACTGACGACTTTTGTTCGAACCACAACGCTGTAAATGCTTCACCCACATACTACAAATACAAATAATCGCCAACAGAACCTAAACACCTAACCTAACCTATGCCTATACATGCACACTATGCTAATATATTATAATATTAATTTATATTTGAGAATATTCCCGTTTTGAATGAACAGCATGTAATAATTTATGAATGCGTCTGTGGGGTCGACCGCTGGATGTAATGGACTCGAGTCGAGGACAGGTTGCTGTAGGGAGCGGCCGGCACAGCTGTGCTGTCAGGAGCAGAGGAAAGGGCGACACACCTGCGCTGATTGCTTGTGGTGCAGGGGAGGTAGGGGTGGGTAGGGAAGGGGAGGGGTGAGGGGTTGAAGCAGCGCTTGAGTTGAGGTTGAGGAGGAGGAGGAGGTAGTGGGGGTGGGATGTACAGCATGCGTGAGAATATTAGATGACGTGGGAAGTTGTGGGGTGACAGTCAGAGGTCACATGGGAGGGATTGGGTGGAGGGTGTTATCGTTTATCCCAGGTGGTGGTAGTTGGGTGTGTATGTGGGGTGTAGGTGTGAGGAGGGTGAGGGATAAAAGTGATGGTGATAAAGACAGAGAAGATAAATGGTGAGGAATGAGGTTATGTAGACTGCTTTTAGAGAAGAAAATAGTAGAGGTGGTGGTGCTTTGCTATTTTACTAACAGTGACTAAGAAGGAAGGAAGCCTAGCTCTTTATCCTTCGCCTGCCAGGCATTCTGCAACTCTGGCGTTACCTAAACTTTTTGACATTCGAATTCTCTGTCATATCTGCTATTGAGATTGCAGATGGAGGTGGCTTCCACGGCTTCTTCTTTCATAGCATCACACTTGTTGACCACCTATAAAAGATACGAGTATTTTATGTTTCCTTGACTCTATGTGACTTTCCAGCGTCCATCTATGTCCTCTTTTCCAATTGTTTCTCAATTTAAAGCTGTTCTTGTTCATTGTGTCTGTTCATCTTAGTATTTTTTATGTTGTGGTCATATTCCCTCTGCTGCCTCTCCTTTAAAGTTGTGAGATTGAGCTCTCTTAATGTGTCCTAGAAGTGCAGTCCTCGTCTCCTCAGCCTTACCACCTGATCTCACACCGTTGTTTTCCTTCGTAAAATACATGGGTAAACAACAATTTGGTTTAGGCCTTACCCCTTACCGACATGACATCTTCAAACTGCACCTTTGCACCTTTTGAACCAAGGGATTACTATTACTTTCTCGACCACTTCAGAGTAAGTCATGAGAAAGTCTGTTCCGGGGCCTCTGGACATTTCCGGGCTACGAATTTAACATTTCTTTTAGTGTCTTTTTTCCCCTCCAATTCTTTCTCCAGGACTTGTAAATAAGTCAGGTCCTTGCCTTACTGTAGCCTCATGGGTATAGTCTCTCTCTCTTCTTTCTCACCGTTTCTTGTGTCGCACGAATACTAAAAACTAATTTTTTTTTTTAAACACTTTGGAAAATACGTATTTGGAAAACTAGTGTAAACTGTGAATACCTAATATAAATAATGGTTTAGTTGTCCTAACGGACGTATCACACTATTGTTTCTAAATTCCCTAATGACGACATAATTTATAGCCATTCAAATGGATTCAATGCCCGTTTGGACCTAATCAGAAGGCGCAGTGCCATTTATTACATATTCACTGAATTTAATATAACTTTAAACCTATTTAGTCGATTCAAAATATTTCAAAACTTATTGGCGGATTTAATTCCTCTTTTGGACCTATACACTATAGGGTTAATGCTTTATATGGATTCCTCATTGCATTCTTTACCCTCTTGCACCTATACACTAAGTTTAATATACCTTGAAAGCCTGATTTTATCAAGGCCCTTAGAATTCAATTCCAAATTATGGTGTGAGGATCCTTTGTGTTGTGAGGGCGTTCCCATGGGTTACAGAGCCTTGTAAACCTGGTTCTCGGTATCCTTTTAGGGTTCAACAGCCGCCCCCTCTGTCATCCACGAGCACACGCCGTCTGTGTGGGTTTTGTCATGTTCTCATGCACGAAGTTCACGTTCCCGGTGCATTGCAGTTATTGTCTGTTTTTTTTTTATGTGTTCGTGCTTTGTGTTCGAGTGTTGTGTTATGGGTCAGTGTGTTGTGTTATGCGTTCGTGTGTTTTGTCATTGTGTTCGCGTGCTTTGTTATACCTCCGTGTCTTATGTGTTCGTGTGTTTTGTTATGTGTTTGTTATGCGTCCGTGTGTTGTGTTCGTATTTACTATTTGTATCTGCAGAATCGAGCTATTAGGTCAGTAGAGTAAAGTTGGACGTAGCGCACGCGGGTGATCCTAGTAAATATCCAGCAGGACCCATACAGTATATATATAGCAGGACTCACAGTAAATATCCAGCAGGATTCATACAATATATATCTTCACGACTTATACAGTATACATCCAGCAGGACTCATACGACAACCCGTCCTTTAAACAAAGCCCAAAGTCCATTCCATGCACCCGCCAAACCCCCTGTTTATGAATGAAAAACGGTTTAAACACGACTCACAACTGATGACGTCCGAACACTTCCGGAACAAGTGCTTCACTGCAGCCCGTCTTCCAAACAAAGATCCAAAAGTGATTCCATGCACCCGCCAAACCCCCTGTTTATGAATGAAAAGCGGTTTACACACGACTCACAACTGCTGACGTTCGAACATATCCGGAACAAGTGTTTCACTGACGAATTTTGTTCGAATCACAACGCTATAAATCCTTCACCCACGTACTACAAATACAAATAATCGCCAACAGAACCTAAACACCTAACCTAACCTAACCTATGTCTATATATGCACAATATGCTAATATAAAAAAATATTCATTTACATTTGAGAAAATTCCTGTTTTGAATGAACAGTATGTTAAAATTTTCGAATGCGCCTGTGGGGTCGATCGCTGGATGTAATGGACTTGAGTCGAGGACGGGTTGTTCACTGACGACTTTTGTTCGAACCACACCGCTGTAAATGCTTCACCCACGCACTACAAATACAAATACTGTAATCGCCAACAGAATCTAAAGACCTAACCTTAACCTAACCAGTGCCTAAATATGCACAATATGTGAAACGACTTGCTTAGCAATAGAGTTGTTAATGAATGGACCAAACTATAAAGTAGCTGTTAAATAAATACTTTAATAATAGTTTGAGTAGATGGCTTTCAAAAGCAAAATAAATAGGGATTTAAATATGACCAGATAGATTACCTAAGTACAAATAATTAGGTATTTAAATAGGACCTAGATAGGACACACGAGGAAGACATAATTTGGTGTTTAAATTGGACCAATTTCGATACGCAGGACAAAATAATATGTATAAATAGGGGCCAGATAGGATACACAAGTAAAATAATTAGGTGTTTAAATGGGCCCAGACAAATGACATCAGTACCGTAATTAGGTGTTTAAATAGGACCGGCCTGGCATAGCCACTAGTATTCCTTTATTCATATTTTTTTTTATAAAACCATCTCGATAGACCTTTTGAATCGAGAACTTGCACAAGCCTATAAAATCCCTGAAGAGTTAAGAGAAACTTGAGGGTGATCTCAGGATTCCCCTTGGCCCCCTTACCTCGTCTTGCTGGAGAGGTCTTGGATCCTCTTGTGGTGAACCTCGATCCTCCTCCTCCTGCGATATTCACTTGTTTATAGTCGCCGGACCCAAAACATTGATTTTGTTATGATTGTTCTACTATTTTCACCTTTGTCACAAACCACCTCTTATTCGACACCCGTGGCATTCACAACGATTTGTTTTAATAAACATAAAGTTATTCTGCTTTAATTCACAAATAATGAAGTAAATTAGTTACCACTCAAAACTCGCGCATCGTACGATAGCTCTAATCTCATCAATAACGAGTAAAATATTGAAATAACGGTATTATTACCCCAATGACAACGATGATAATGAAACTAATTACATCCGACATCAAGAATAACAATCAAAAAATATATAAACCAATATATATATATATGAAAAATCCTCATACATCGCGCAGAACCAGTTTGAAAGGCTACAGTTTCTCCAAGCCTAATTTGGCCCTAGCCACGGATGTGGGTGGGTGGTGGACCGGCTCCATGGACCAGACCACGGCCAGACACACACCTCCGTGTCCTCTGGACACTGTCCACCTCCTCAGTACACGGCTCAACAAATCACCAGCTGCGTGGTAACCACACACACACACACACACACACACACACACACACACACACACACACACACACACACACACACACACACACACACACACACACACACACACACACCCGCTGTAACTAAATGATCAAGGAGAATCTTCTATCCAATCAGAAGCAGGCAAGAAATCACCAAACCAGCAAGCACCTAGCAAATTAATACTGATTAATATATTCAGAATTCACTAGCAACTCTATGTCATACATCAACTCATACACTTGGTCATACATCAACTCATACAGCTGTTCATACACCAACTCATACAGCTGTTTATACACCAACTCATACAGCTGGTCATACACGAACTCACACAGCTGTTCAATAGACCAATTCATACAGGTGGCCATACACCAATTCATACACCAACTCATACAGCCGGTCACAACAAGCCGACTAACTCCTGGGTACTCACATCTACAGCTCGGTGAACAGGGGCATTAAGCTTAGGTGAGGAAACGCGACCAACCACTTCTGTCCCGCCCAGGATTCGAACCCAGAATTTCCGATTATGAGTCGAGAACGGACCCGACTGTACTACCAGGGATACCATAGAGAACAAACAATAATAAAACAAACATAAGGCCACATCCAAAACAAACATAGGGCCACACTCAAACATATGGCCACGCTCAAACATATGGCCACACTCAAACATATGGCCACACTCAAACATATGGCCACACTCAAACATAGGGCCACACTCAAACATAGGGCCACACTCAAACATATGGCCACACTCAAACATATGGCCACACTCAAACATATGGCCACACTCAAACATATGGCCACGCTCAAACATATGGCCACACTCAAACATAGGGCCACACTCAAACATAGGGCCACACTCAAACATATGGCCACATTCAAACATATGGCCACACTCAAAACATAGGGCCACACTCAAACATATGGCCACGCTCAAACATATGGCCACACTCAAACATAGGGTCACACTCAAACATAGGGCCACACTCAAACATATGGCCACACTCAAACATAGGGCCACACTCAAACATAGGGCCACACTCAAACATATGGCCACACTCAAACATATGGCCACACTCAAAACATAGGGCCACACTCAAACATATGGCCACGCTCAAACATATGGCCACACTCAAACATATGGCCACACTCAAACATATGGCCACACTCAAACATATGGCCACACTCAAAACATAGGGCCACACTCAAACATATGGCCACACTCAAACATATGGCCACACTCAAAACATAGGGCCACACTCAAACATATGGCCACGCTCAAACATATGGCCACACTCAAACATAGGGTCACACTCAAACATAGGGCCACACTCAAACATATGGCCACACTCAAACATAGGGCCACACTCAAACATATGGCCACACTCAAACATATGACCACACTCAAAACATAGGGCCACACTCAAACATATGGCCACGCTCAAACATATGGCCACACTCAAACATATGGCCACACTCAAACATAGGGTCACACTCAAACATATGGCCACACTCAAACATAGGGCCACACTCAAACATATGGCCACACTCAAAACATAGGGCCACACTCAAACATATGGACACGCTCAAACATAGGGCCACACTCAAACATATGGCCACACTCAAACATATGGCCACACTCAAAACATATGTCCACACTCAAACATATGGCCACACTCAAACATATGGCCACACTCAAACATAGGGCCACACTCAAACATATGGCCACACTCAAAACATATGGCCACACTCAAACATATGGCCACACTCAAAACATATGGCCACACTCAAAACATATGGCCACACTCAAAACATTGGGCCACACTCAAAACATTGGGCCACACTCAAAACAAACATAGGGCCACACCCATATTTTTTAGCGTGCATCACGGGATAGATCTGAGAGAAGACAAGGCGTCGCCACACTAAGTAATAAGTATATACTACAGCATAAAATATCAAACTCAAGTCACTCGTATATCCCGAGTACTTAAGTTACAGCTAGGTGAACAGCGGCATTAGGTGAAACGCTATGTGTAATTAGTATCTTAATAAAATACTGTACCTAAATACATTAACCACTGTAACGTGATCATTTGAATATAATATCTTGAATTGAATTCAATTCGTAAATTGAATTACATTTGTAATTCAATTGAGCACTTAATCTGGTAATGTGGAATTCCCTAATAATTAAATTTTTAATTCACTAATAATTAAATTTTTAATTCACTAATAATTAAATTTTTAATTCACTAATAATTAAATTTTTAATTCACTAATAATAATAAGTTGCAATAATGTTGATGATATCCGGCCATATACTTGTGGGCCGGATACTAGATATTCTTGAACCGGATACTGGATATTCTTGAACCGGATACTAGATATTCTTGTACCGGATACTGGATATTCTTAAACCGGATACTAGATATTCTTGTACCGGATACTGGATATTCTTGAACCGGATACTAGATATTCTTGTACCGGATACTGGATATTCTTAAACCGGATACTAGATATTCTTGAACCGGATACTGGATATTCTTGAACCGGATACTAAATATTCTTGAACCGGATACTAGATATTCTTGAACCGGATACTAAATATTCTTGAACCGGATACTGGATATTCTTGAACCGGATACTGGATATTCTTGAACCGAATACTAGATATTCTTGAAGCAGATACTAGATATTCTTGAACCGGATACTAGATATTCTTGAACCGGATACTAGATATTCTTGAACCGGATACTAGATATTCTTGAACCGGATACTGGATATTCTTGAACCGAATACTAGATATTCTTGAAGCAGATACTAGATATTCTTGAACCGGATACTAAATATTCTTGAACCGGATACTGGATATTCTTGAACCGGATACTAAATATTCTTGAACCGGATACTCGATATTCTTGAACCGGATACTAAATATTCTTGAACCGGATACTAGATATTCTTGAACCGGATACTAAATATTCTTGAACCGGATACTGGATATTCTTGAACCGGATACTAAATATTCTTGAACCGGATACTCGATATTCTTGAACCGGATACTGGATATTCTTGAACCGGATACTAAATATTCTTGAACCGGATACTAGATATTCTTGTACCGGATACTAGATATTCTTGAACCGGATACTCGATATTCTTGAACCGGATACTAGATATTCTTGAACCGGATACTAGATATTCTTGAACCGGATACTAGATATTCTTGAACCGGATACTCGATATTCTTGAACCGGATACTGGATATTCTTGAACCGGATACTAAATATTCTTGAACCGGATACTAGATATTCTTGAACCGGATACTCGATATTCTTGAACCGGATACTAGATATTCTTGAACCGGATACTGGATATTCTTGAACCGGATACTAGATATTCTTGAACCGGATACTAGATATTCTTGAACCGGATACTAGATATTCTTGAACCGGATACTAGATATTCTTGAACCGGATACTAGATATTCTTGAACCGGATACTCGATATTCTTGAACCGGATACTGGATATTCTTGAACCGGATACTAAATATTCTTGAACCGGATACTAGATATTCTTGAACCGGATACTCGATATTCTTGAACCGGATACTAGATATTCTTGAACCGGATACTGGATATTCTTGAACCGGATACTAGATATTCTTGAACCGGATACTAGATATTCTTGAACCGGATACTAGATATTCTTGAACCGGATACTCGATATTCTTGAACCGGATACTGGATATTCTTGAACCGGATACTAAATATTCTTGAACCGGATACTAGATATTCTTGAACCGGATACTAGATATTCTTGTACCGGATACTGGATATTCTTAAACCGGATACTAGATATTCTTGAACCGGATACTAGATATTCTTGAACCGGATACTAGATATTCTTGAACCGGATACTGGATATTCTTGAACCGGATACTAGATATTCTTGAACCGGATACTGGATATTCTTGAACCGGATACTAAATATTCTTGAACCGGATACTCGATATTCTTGAACCGGATACTGGATATTCTTGAACCGGATACTAAATATTCTTGAACCGGATACTCGATATTCTTGAACCGGATACTGGATATTCTTGAACCGGATACTAAATATTCTTGAACCGGATACTAGATATTCTTGAACCGGATACTAGATATTCTTGTACCGGATACTGGATATTCTTAAACCGGATACTAGATATTCTTGAACCGGATACTAGATATTCTTGAACCGGATACTAGATATTCTTGAACCGGATACTAGATATTCTTGAACCGGATACTCGATATTCTTGAACCGGATACTGGATATTCTTGAACCGGATACTAAATATTCTTGAACCGGATACTAGATATTCTTGAACCGGATACTAGATATTCTTGTACCGGATACTGGATATTCTTAAACCGGATACTAGATATTCTTGAACCGGATACTAGATATTCTTGAACCGGATACTAGATATTCTTGAACCGGATACTAGATATTCTTGAACCGGATACTCGATATTCTTGAACCGGATACTGGATATTCTTGAACCGGATACTAGTTATTCTTGAACCGGATACTAGATATTCTTGAACCGGATACTAGATATTCTTGAACCGGATACTAGATATTCTTGAACCGGATACTAGTTATTCTTGAACCGGATACTAGATATTCTTGAACCGGATACTAGATATTCTTGAACCGGATACTAGATATTCTTGAACCGGATACTAGATATTCTTGAACCGGATACTAGATATTCTTGTACCGGATACTAGATATTCTTGAACCGGATACTGGATATTCTTGAACCGGATACTAAATATTCTTGTACCGGATACTAGATATTCTTGAACCGGATACTAAATATTCTTGTACCGGATACTAGATATTCTTGAACCGGATACTAGATATTCTTGAACCGGATACTAGATATTCTTGAACCGGATACTAAATATTCTTGTACCGGATACTAGATATTCTTGAACCGGATACTAAATATTCTTGTACCGGATACTAGATATTCTTGAACCGGATACTAGATATTCTTGAACCGGATACTCGATATTCTTGAACCGGATACTGGATATTCTTGAACCGGATACTAAATATTCTTGAACCGGATACTAGATATTCTTGAACCGGATACTCGATATTCTTGAACCGGATACTAGATATTCTTGTACCGGATACTAGATATTCTTGTACCGGATACTAGATATTCTTGTACCGGATACTAGATATTCTTGAACCGGATACTAGATATTCTTGTACCGGATACTAGATATTCTTGAACCGGATACTAAATATTCTTGAACCGGATACTAGATATTCTTGAACCGGATACTAAATATTCTTGAACCGGATACTAGATATTCTTGTACCAGCAATCCGGTAATTAACTTAATCCGATACTTTGCTTGTTGTTGTACAGACTAAACCTTTTATAGTTATACCTTATATAATATGTAATACTTTCTTTGATCGTACATATAGCGTGTTATGTATGATTCAAGAAATTAGAAATTGTTATGTATGATTAGAGGTTGTATGTATGGTATTCATACAAACATGAATTATACAACCCTCTAGTCTATATAGTGCTACAGAACATAACACAGATAAACTTTGTGTATTGTGTATGTAATTACAATTACTATATGTACTTAGTACAGATAACATTACGTTGGTAAAGTTAATATGATAATTTTGTATATAATCATATATAATGCTTCGTGTTATATAGTTCATACGTGATATAAGTAACAATTTCACACACACAAAAAAAATTGTTTCTTTGATGATTGTATTAACACAATCCTCTTGTGCCTGTCATACAATTTTCTGAAGATAAGTCACGTGTTCAATACAATACTGAAATTCATTTTGAAATCTTAATTATTCACCAAATTCTCCCATTAAAACACGGGCTGATTTTGTTAACTCTCAATGAATAGATCACTGAAGGCAACGCGAGAAAATGCCACGTTATTCTTAAAAATATAGTTCGTAACAGTCACACAGTATACCGAGAGTTGGCCGACACGTCCGCCCACCGAGGTGTCTGGAGCAACACTGCCGGTGTGGCTTGGCCAGAGCCAAGACAAAAAGTTTTCGCGTCCAAGTCAGCATCAAACATGACTGTTCCCATCGCCCATTTGTTATCTTAACAGTTCAGTTTCAAAATCAAGATATAAATGTATTAATTTATCAATAAAAAGTTGTAGATTTAATCGCTCATACATTATCGCCACCTCACAGGACTGTTATTCATACATGGAATAGGAGAAACATGAGGATATAAGTCAAGAATACTGTGGGAATATCTTCCAATATCTGTGAATGGATGAAGCAGTTACACAGCTCAAAGTATCTCAGGCAATTTGGTCTAAAAATGATTAATAATAAGGTATACAGTTGTTGAAGAGTGTATAATAACAAGCTATAATAGCTCACACAGCTTACAATTGGCGTGCCCACTATTGGGAGATTCATCACCTCTACCCATTAATTACCACCTCAGCCTAATTCTGCCAATTTCAAAATCACAACAGGCTTGCGGATCTTTCATGCTGTCTGTGCAGGCGTAGTTCCCAGCTCTCAACATATCCTAATTCTCACTCGAGCGCTCTTTGCGCATTTAGTGTCATTGGTTTTATTTTTGGTAAGATTCTTCCATTATTTATTGTAAATGTATATAATATAAAGTTAAGAATATGGGTAAATATCGCTTTGGAAACTGGCGGTTCCACGGGTTTACAACCCTATGGGTGAACAAGCATCAACTGTTTTCAGTCCAACATTGTGGCTTGAGCTTGAACCCGTTGCGCCTCGTTCGTATTACATC
Source organism: Procambarus clarkii (assembly GCF_040958095.1). Classification (NCBI taxonomy): domain Eukaryota; kingdom Metazoa; phylum Arthropoda; class Malacostraca; order Decapoda; family Cambaridae; genus Procambarus; species Procambarus clarkii. The sequence goes on from NC_091159.1 coordinate 54,085,212, forward strand.
TGACCTTTTGAAGAAATTGTCTGGATCAACATCCTCCAAATTGTTCAGTATTTTAAAGGTTTTGATGAGATCCGCCCTGTCACGCCTGGCTTGTAGAGTTGTCAGCCCTGTAGCCCTCAGCCGTTCCTGATACGAGAGATGACTTAGCTCTGGTCCATGGGTATCTTGACCTATATTGACATGCGTGGATGCAATATTCCAGGAGGGGGCGCACCAGAGACTTATACAATTGAATGTCTACTTTACTTTCCTTAAAGGTAAAGGTACGCTTGATTATTCCCCGGGTTTGGTAAACTCTCTTTACTTCACCTTTAAACTGTTTACTTCACCTCTGACCTCCTTTCTACTACCGAGTATAATATTATAATGGTCACCCCCATACCCATCCTGCGAGCCATGGATTATTTATTTATTTATTTATATATTTACAAGAAGATGGTGGACCCCACACCCTCCTTGGATTAGTTAAGACTGTGAAAGACCTTTTTTTATTTTTTGTAATGATTACCAAATAAATATTAAAACGGAGAAGTATTGAAAATCAATCAATTATGTATTTTTATATTTGTTTCATATAAACAGTAAAGAAACCCCTTATTGTTTAAATGAATGTAGATTGCTTATTTCTTCTTATTATATAACTCGAAACGGTTTGTTGATTATATTAACCTGATTGTGTTAATCTTCTATTGCAGGGCTACCAAGAGTGACGTCACGAGGCAGTTGATGCATGACGTCAGACATCTGGCAGGGCTACCAAGAGTGACGTCAAGAGGCAGCTGATGCATGGCGTCAGACATCTTGCAGGGCTACCAAGTGTGGCGTCACGAGGCAGCTGATGCATGGTGTCAGACATCTTGCAAGGCTACCAATAGTGACGTCACGAGGCAGCTGATGCATGGCATCAGACATCTTGCAGGGCTACCAAGGGTGACGTCACGAGGCAGCTGATACATGACGTCAGAAATCATCCGGGGATTGGCTGATGCAATCATCGAGAATAAAGTAAGGTGGAGCTACATAAAGAAATAAAACAGCTATTAACGTAAATATATAAGTCAGCCAAATTGCCAAGAATTAGATTAGAAGAGCACTTCTCAAAATAATTAAATGAAAAGGAATGAAATGATTATAATATATCAGTTGGACTTATCACGGACCCGTTAGCTAACGCTCACAAGGATTTATATAGACTGAGAGATGCACCCCTCGCAGTGTATATATACATCCTTGTATATACCCCTTTGTGTATATACATTGAGAGGTTTACTTTAGTAAACTTGCTGATTGGTCAGCGAGCTATTTCCGTGGCCATAGCAACCTTCGGCCGCGATGGATAGGCTTTAACACAGGCATATTATATGCTTACTCGGCATGGTATATATATTATAGCATATTAATTATAATTTCGTACCTGTAAAACATATATATATATATATAATCGAATCATCTTTACCAGGACCCATAAGCACATTAGTTGAGTTTACCTGGAGTCAACACTAAAAATTGACGAAGCCCGCATGATGCCTACAGTCACGTGACACTTCCCATAACCCACCTCGCTCCCTCTAGTATGTATATACTCCAAGGTTCAGTCATAGGCTAATTATATTATTTTTTTTATTTTTCAGTTAACTGAGTTTGTTATTTATGTTTAAACCAATATTGTTTTAAAAGAAAAGACAAATGTTTGTAATGTGTATGACTTTTTTTGTAATTATGGTTTAAACATAATGGGTTCATATGTGAACATATTTTGAAGTTATTCATAATTTGAACATACAGATGTTATATTTTGGTTCCTGTATTTGCGGTCTGGCAGCCGTGTTCATGTCAACTTTTGCTTGGAGAGTATATATATATATATGGGTTTATGTATTCAAATTCTTAGTTAAAATGTTATAAATTTTGATCCTGTTTGAAGGTTGGAAATGTTGTTTACACACGAAATTTTTGTTTTGCATGCAAAATTAGCAAATACAGTATTTCCATACAATTTCTGTATATACAATACTTTCATACAACTAGAGCATATGTAATATTTTCACACAACTACAGTACGTATACATTTTTGTAATTTAATAGCAGAATATACAGAGTATCATTCAACTCTAGCATATACAGTATTTTCATACACCTACAACATATACAGTATTGTATTAAAATTATTATATTATGTGTTCATTTCACTCGAGTAAAATATTTAAGTTATTGTTTGCTTATATATGTCACCATACTTTGTTAATTGGGCTTAATCTTTATTTTGTAGAAATTCCAACAAAATACATATATTTTGTGTTATACATTATAAAGTATTACCTCTGGTTGGAGAGGAGATCCATAGCATCGGAAAGAGAGACATACACAGCATTAGAGGGTATGTTTTGATCCCCATCAATGCAGTTTCCATGTTCTTTTTTACACAAAATATATATTGTGTGAATTTTGTGCTTATTTGGCTACTATATATATATATATATATAATTTTTTCTGTGTTATGAAAAGGGACTATAGTTGCTCTGACTGCTATGTTTATCACATAATATGAAGCCATTGCTATATTTTTTTTCCTCACACCTGTAACTGACAAAAAGATATGAAACGTACAATGCATGACGTTCAGGTTTTATATTGTATTTTTTTGTTTTTATATGTTTAAACACCGCCTTCAGGTGGTTCCTCCAGCTTCTCACAATCCTCCATGATCCTTCCCAATCCGTACACCTTTCACAAGTCTGTATCATATAGTGCCAGAGCCACAAATTACTCATGATACGCTCTATTTATTATATTCTGAAATGGTATTTCAGTAGGAAAATATTGGATTTTAAAAAACATTGCAATAGTTTTTTCTAATATGAGAAACATTGAGAAGATGTACGGTGGAAGGCTTAGAAGCCCCCATGGCAGCTTGGCACTTACGACCTCGTGTTCTCTGTCTGTCACACATCTTACTGGTCGACTAGTTCCCTCCTAAAAAATGTTTTTTATTTACCTGACCAATTGAAAAAGGATACAATATAATCAATATGAGTTCTTGAACTATCCTAGGAGTTAATAATTCACGGATAATTCACGCCCAACTTAACTTTGCTTATTAGATCACAATCCCTATTTTAGTCGCCCCATATAGACAAAAATTATGTCGTTTTCAATACGTTCTGTAATTTATTATTTTGGTTTGAGGCTAGGCCGACCACCTCCGCATCTTGCATGTTCCTGCTCGACTATTGCATTTGAGGTTTATTTTCTTTTATGTTATGTAACTGGCGGCCGCTGTGCCTTTATACTGTCATTGGTGCTCTTAATGCTTAAGTTTACGCATGCTTTAAGGCTTTCCTTCTTTTGTTTTTGTAGCGACTGCTTCAGTCCACGTCTATACGATTTTACATATATGAATACCAGGACGGACACACATATGTGCAAGAACGTGTGTATGTATGTGTATGCATAAATGTATGCCAGGAAATGGATACACATATATAAATAATAAATAAATAAATGTTTATTTAGGTAAGGTACATACAAGAGATTTTACAAAGATTGGTGGATTTATAGATAGAGCTAGTACATACAATGCCTAAAGCCACTATTACGCAAAGCGTTTCGGACAGGAACATATATATGCAAGAACGTATACATATGTTTTATGCAAGAACATGATCATACGTAGGTAGGCTTATGCATATATATATACAAGCACGTCGACCCTATGAATAAATGCAAGCACACGGTCCTATGCATACATGTATGTATGTCGGCCTATACATATATGTATGCAAGTATAGCGTGTGTGTGCATATGTATAAACATGTGTTCCCAGTTTGTGACCCATACATGTATGCATACATAATCACGGATGCAGGAGATAGCTTATGATTATATATTTTTGCTGTGCTCTCATTTTTGTCCGACACAGACGTGAATACCCTATAAAAGGACCTTCGAGCATATACATACTAGAGTGAGCAATGTGCTGAGGACAACAAAGCTGGTCACGTGACACAAGGCAGCGTGAACCTCTTCTCTGGCTATCTGTATAAACATAACAATAGAAACACAGTAAGCGATCTAAACCTGTTTATAAGAGTTAGACTCAGTTTTTTTGTATACTAAACAACTACTCATGGCTATATCTATAGCTTAGGAGTCACGTGAGCTCTTCCATCCTTGCCTCATCTTTGTGACGTCATGTTCACTCTAGTATTTATATTCTCGAAGATAAGGATGTCACTTATTTGGTATTTTCCTTCATATTACTCTGTGCAAAGCTGCTGTTTACGCGAGTTTCATTTGAATGTGGGGCACATATTTATATATCATCATGAATGTTAGTGTGTATTGATTATTTGTGCGATTTCTAACGCTTAGATCAAGTTAGGTTAGGTTAGGCTAGGTTGTCAGGTTAGGTTATGTTATGTTAGGTTAGGTTAGGTGAAGTTAAGTCAGGTCAGGTTAGGTCAGGTCAGGTTAGGTTATTAAGTTAGGTTAGGTTAGGTTAGGTTAGGTTAAGTTAAGTTAGGTTAGGTTAGGTTAGGTCAGGTTAAGTTAGGTTAGGTAAGGTTAGGTTAGGTTAGGTTAGGTTAGGTTAGGTTAGGTTAGGTTAGGTCAGGTTAAGTTAGGTTAGGTTAGGTCAGGTTAAGTTAGGTTAGGTTAGATGCGGCTGGAGTCCAGCACCAAATGGTCTCTTTCTACGACACATTTTCTTAGTTCATGAGAGCTTACAGAACCAGCTTTAATTTGCCTACTTTGTGTAGTTAAGTTGCATATCATTACATGTGCTTGATTATTTTTTATTTTAATCTATTTAGAGTCCCCTCAATTATTTTTTTTACTGGTATATACGCATTTAAGGTTGGGAAAAGATCCAGTTAATGTCTAAATTAATAGGTTAATTGTCCTGTCTTAATTAATCTTTTATATCTCCATTATTATTATTTTTTCAAGATTTGTTTTTTCAATTTTTTTTATTATATTGAGTTATTTAATTTTCGGTTTATTCCATAGTTCCTGTGTAAACATTTATGTTGATAATTGTGTTCTTCGCTAGTGTTTAGTTTGCAATGTTGCATGCAATTATTTGTTCAGTTAATAGACTTATTTCATGTATTATCTGTAGATGTGTTTAATAACTCGGTCATTTATTACGATATATTTACTATCTCATTTAATTTATACTTGTATATATTTCAATACGAATGCATTAATTTTTTTCCTAGCTCCCACCCTTATCCTTGCTCCCAACCTTATCCTAGCTCCCAACCTTATCCTAGCTCCCAACCTTATCCTAACTCCCAACCTTATCCTAGCTCCCAGCCTTATCCTAGCTCCCAACCTTATCCTAACTCCCAACCTTAGATTTGAAGTGTTCAATAATAATAAAAGGAGGTAATTGTTACTTCCTTTTATTACTGATAAATAATTTAGTTAATTAACATTAATAATGATTTGTTCTGTTAAACATTTTATTCAAAACAAAACAAAAATCCGATCTGTATACTCCCATTCTATCATATTTTTAAACATTTATTTGTGTATGTCTAATTTTTCGTGAATTAGGTATATGTTTGTGAAGGCCCAATGCTTCCTGTCTTATGCATATATGTGTATAGGCCTAATTCTTCGTCTCTTATTCATATTTTTGTGTAGAACCATTGCTTTTGGCCTCTGATATATTCAATATAGGATCCCTCGCAGCGTGTTAATGTTAGTTTATGATTTTGTTTCTAGTTTTTCAGATACATGGGGCGACCTGTTATATAAACAGGTGGTCTGATATATGGGGCGACCTGTTATATAGACAGGTGGTCTGATATATGGGGCGACCTGTTATATAGACAGGTGGTCTGATATATGGGGCGACATGTTATATAGACAGGTGGTCTGATATATGGGGCGACCTGTTATATAGACAGGTGGTCTGATATATGGGGCGACCTGTTATGTAGACAGGTGGTCTGATATATGGGGCGACCTGTTATATAGACAGGTGGTCTGATATATGGGGCGACCTGTTATATAGACAGGTGGTCTGATATATGGGGCGACCTGTTATATAGACAGGTGGTCTGATATATGGGGCGACCTGTTATATAGACAGGTGGTCTGATATATGGGGCGACCTGTTATATAGACAGGTGGTCTGATATATGGGGCGACCTGTTATATAGACAGGTGGTCTGATATATGGGGCGACCTGTTATATAGACAGGTGGTCTGATATATGGGGCGACCTGTTATATAGACAGGTGGTCTGATATATGGGGCGACCTGTTATATAGACAGGTGGTCTGATATATGGGGCGACATGTTATATAGACAGGTGGTCTGATATATGGAGCGACATGTTATATAAACAGGTGGTCTGATATATATGTGTCTTCGCCTAAAGGAATAGGAATATAGGCTCGCGGTAGTGGTGTGTATATATAATTTAAAAAACAAAAGAAACAGTTTACTCCGCTTGACGGGGTTCGAAATTTATGAACTTTTGTAGTTAAAATTGTACACGATTCGGATGCGGCCTTTAACTATATTTTAACAGGAAATTTGTCGACGTTAAGCCTTTTAAAAAGCCTCAAATTACAGTGAATCACAAATAGGCCTATGCACAGTAAGGCGGTAAGTACAAGGCTTCCCAAATCATGTCTTCCATTAGCCTAAGCAAACTATGGATGAGCGTAATTTTGACTCAATTCTGTTCGATTAGTCAGCTCATTACTATTGCAATTATTTATTAATAAGTTCTGTTTCATTCCAGACATTTAAGTTTCTCGCGCTGTCAAACGTTGTGTTTGCCTGACTATGCAGCTGAGATATTTCCTTTTACCCTCCACAGTGGCTATTGTATAATATGGCTGTATTTCATGTATTAAGCTTTTGGCAGTTTTCAGAATTTCGCATGATAACACTAGCTGAAGGTTAGCTGGCTCTATTATAATTCAACTTTTTCACTGTTGGTAATCAATAAATAATTTTGAACTCAAGTTTATTTGATGGAATATCTCTTTTCTCAGTTATGAAACACTACGAAATACAAAAAAAAAATACAAAAAAATACAATATCATAAGCTTAATCTGGCCAAGAGTTGGTCTTAGTAATTTAGAGGATATAAGATATATTTCATGACGGATTTCACAATGTTTTATTTCCAAGTGTTGTATTATTTCCCAAGGTTGTATTCTTTCCTTGGATTGTATTCTGTATTTTTTATCATGTATATTGTATTCTCAATAATAATTTGGTTTTAGGGTTTCTCAAATTTGACATTAATTATATTTTTTGACCATGTTGTTTGTACTTGTATTCATTTTACACATGTTATACAACTAGTTCTCTTCACAAATGGTATAACTAATTCTCTTCTATACAAAAGTTATAACTAGATCACTTCTATACAAATGTTATAAATAGTTCTCCTACATACATATCTTATAACTAGTTCTCTTCTATACACACACACATTATAACTAATTTTAATCCATACACACATGCTATAATTAGTTCTTTTCGATACACGTTATAATTAGTTCTCCACTATACACACGATATAACTTTTTCTCCTCTATACTCGTTATATCTAATTCTCCTTTTATAACTGACATATTCTCATTGTATTATATATTTTTATTATCATCGTATTATTATCTGCGTATGAATAAATACTACTATATATGGACCAAACATTTGCTAAGTAAAACTCGGTTTTACTTCTCTGAACCAACTTGAAGAATATTGTGTATTTTATTAAGTTAGAAATGAATGTGTTTTATCTTTTTAAAGTTTTGGAACGTCGTAATATGGGTGAGAGACGTTTATGTGTATTACTTTGGCGGGGTTTCTTATTTTGGCGGGTTTATATTTAGGCGGTTTTTATATTTTGCCGGATTACTTATTTAGGCATTTTTATATTTTAGAGGGTTTCTTATTTTGGAGGGTTTCTTATTTTGGAGGGTTTCGTGTTTTGGAAGGTTTATCATTTCGGTGGGGTTCTTATTTTGGAGAGTTACTAATCTTGGAGGGTTTCTTATTTTGGTGGTTTTCTTATTTTGGAAGGTTTTCTATTTTAGTGGGTTTCTTATTTTGGAGAGTTTCTTACTTTGGTGGGTTTCTTTTTTGGAGAGTTTATTTTGGAGGGTTTATTATTTTGGCAGTTTTCTTATTTTGGAGGGTTTCTGATTTGGGAGGGTTTCTTATTTTGGAAGGTTTCTTATTTTGGAGGGTTTCTTATTTTGGAGGGGTTATCATTTTGGTGGGTTCTTATTTTGGTGTGTTTCTTATTTTGGTGTGTTTCTTATTTTCCTAGGTTTCTTATTTTGGAGGATTTCTTATTTTCGAAGGTTTCTTATTTTGGCGGGTTTCTTATTTTGGAGGGTTTCTTATTTTGGTGGGTTTCTTATTTTGGAGGGTTTCTTATTTTGGTGGGTTTCTTATTTTGGAGGGTTTCTTATTTTGGTGGGTTTCTAATTTTTTGGAGGGTTTATTATTTTGGTGGCTTTCTTATTTTGGAGGGTTTCTTATTTTGGTGGGTTTCTTATTTTGGAGGGTTTCTTATTTTGGTGGGTTTCTTATTTTGGTGGGTTTCTTATTTTGGTGGGTTTCTTATTTTCGAAGGTTTCTTATTTTGGTGGTTTTCTTATTTTGGTGGGTTTCTTATTTTGGAGGGTTTCTTATTTTTTAGGATTTCTTATTTTGGAGGGTTTATCATTTTGGTTGATTTCTTATTATGGAGGATTTCTTATTTTGGAGGGTTTATCGTTTTGGAGGATTTATTTTAGTTTTTTTATGTTGGAGGATTTCTTATTTTGGTGGATTTATTATTTTGGAGGGTTTTCATTTTGGAGGGTTTCTTATTTTGATGTTTTTTTTTAGCCACTTAGCCTGGACGGTAGAGCGACGGTCTCGCTTCATACAGGTCGGCGTTCAATCCCTGACCGTCCAAGTGGTTGGACACCATTCCTTCTCCCCCCGTTCCATCCCAAATCCTTATCCTGACCCCTTCCAGTGCTGTATAGTCATAATGGCTTGGCGCTTTCCCCTGATAATTCCCTTCTCTTCTTATTTTGGCGGGTTTCTTATTTTGGCGTGTCTGTTATTTTGGCGGGTTTCTTATTTTGGCGTGTCTGTTATTTTGGCGGGTTTCTTATTTTGGCGTGTCTGTTATTTTGGAGGATCTGTTATTTTGACGTATCTGTTGAGAGGCGAATTGTGTCTCTTAATTTAATAATTTCTTGTTTTATTACGTTTTGTTTTATTTTTATTTACGATAATTTTGTTACGTTGTTTCAGTTTAAGTTATTTTTTGTTTTGTATCATTTGTTTACAAAAACAGTTTCCATTATTAAAAAAATAAAAAAAATATATCGTATTTAGCGTATAAGGAGGACCTGCATAGCCTACTTACCAATAATAGTGAAAAACCAGTAATTTGTAATGTGAAAGTTGAACTTAAACAACAAACGAATAACGTGTATAATTCATCTTTATCAAAGATGTATTTGCAACTGTATATGTTAAATAAAATAAAATGTATCTACATTATGTTACACTTTCATTTAAGTTCTGTCCATTATTCATAGAAAAATTTTGTATTTACACACACACAAAAAGACAAAAATAGAGAGGATTCAGAGGTATGCAACCAGATCAACAGACCAAGTGGTTCGACCCACTCCCTTCATCACAAATCCTGACCATTCCTTCCTCCATCCCATCTCAAATCTTTATCCTGACTTCTTCAGAGTGCTATATAGTGGTAATAGCTTGGCGCTTTGACCTGATAATTCCTTCCCCTCCGACGGTACGGTACGACACAATTCTTGCGGCGGATTGTCCTGAGGGCCTTGCGCTCCCTGGTTGTTGTTATTGTTGTTTAAGATTCGCCACCTGGAACAAAAAGTTCCAAGTAGCACGGGCTATGGTGAGCCCGTAGTGGACTTTTCTCCTCGGGGACTTGACAAGTCTCCGGGGACATCTGCATACGGTTCTGGATTTCAGTTTGCATGGCGTTGACATGCAGCACGACCACCAGGTCAGGACACACGACCATACAGCCGTAGAAGTGATTAGCTACGCTGTTGTAATCGTGAAGGAAGGAACTGGTGACAATGTCCAAGAACGCGATGGAGTGATAGGCGCAAGTGTCCAACTTAAAGTCCTGGGCGCTCAGCTTCAAATACTTCGTCACTAAGGAATATTGTTCTTAGTTATGTATTCAACGAATGCCTCGTGCATGGGTTTTTGAACAGAGTCGTAGTACATGTATGACCCATCTGGACAACGATAGACGGAGACTGCGTGCCGCCACTCCTCGATGCCCAAGACGAAGCCGTGACCCCGGTCGAGAGCTGGCTACAAGAGCAACTCTTTCGCGGTCACAAACTTACAACATCGCCCGAGAAGCCGAGGTGTATCCCGAAAGATTGCAACCACCGCCCCTGTTTTCAGTGCCGGTGTATCCTTGAACAGAGCCAGGTAAGAGGCTGGGTACTGCACATCCATGTTGAGAAAATGTATAACATTAGTACTTGAAAAGTACTTTTGCTATTGTCTGGCTCTAGATTTCGTGAACTCAGTATGTATCAGAGATAAAATAAATATAGTGAGATTGCATAGAAAATAAATTAGAAACACCAAGCCAATATGACTATATCCCGTGGATATCAGCCAGTATATAACCTGAGGTAAGAATATTCTATATTTAGTGAGATTAAAATATGCTACAAAGCCTAAGTAAATATCGGGCAGAAAATCTTGCGATAGTTTCTGAAATCAAGAGAGCTGTGAGAGTACTAACCAATCAGGAAAGAATCGTCAAGTTTCTGCGGATCCCGATTCCCTCTCATGTTGGAATATGTGGAAATGAACTAGCAGATGTGCTGGCTGTTGAAGGAGACCATATTGAATACTTCATACCCAAGACTGCTTGCTACAAATTAGAGGTACATTCAGGCAATATCACCGTGACAAGGTAACTGAGGAAAGGAGGATACAAGCACAAATCAGTGAATCTGTACGATGGTACAACATGGTTGCAGCTGGCAATCCCAATCATTATGGACGAAGAGGAGGAGGACGCGGGAGAGAATCAGTAATAGCGAGAATCCGTCTTGGATACAAATATTCATGGAGATTCGGAAGGGAAATAACAGCTGAGCAGCAGAGTTGCAGAATCTGTGATGAGAGTGACGGACACCGCCTTGACCACTATCTACGAGAATGTGAATATCTGAGAGACATTAGAAATATGCGAAGAATAATAAATCCCACATTGTTTGAGTTAGGAAAGCACTACTTGTCAAATATAGATACTGTTCTTAAAAGATTCCCCCCATTTTGCACCCGCAAGATAACATTTATAACCCGCAAGATCCCATTTACAAAACCCTGTTCTTAAATGCAAACCATGCTCTGAAACTCTCCCTGGACAGATGTAATAGGACCCATTATCACCACACCAGAAATAAATATCTCTTTGATATCCCCAGGGTCAAACTTAATCTGTGTAAACACTCTATGCAAATTAAGGGACCTAGTCTATGGAACTCACTCCCTAGTGAATTGAAAAACTGTAAAACTTTTGCCTTATTTAAAAGCAAAACCAAAAAGTACCTAACTTCATCTATTTAGTTTCCTACACTGAGCTTTAAATTTGCTCTGTACCTAGTGGTACCCAATCTCCTAATTTTTATGTAATATCAAACAACCTTATCATTGTGTTCATTGCTGTCTTCTTTTATGTGCTAGCCATATGCTGTATTGTGACTACCAATTTTTGTCAACTACCATTCAAGCTGTCATTGCAATCAATCTTATATTGTTTCTGCTGTATTGTGCCTACCAATTTGTTGTCAACTACCATTTTAAGCTGTCATTGCAATCAATCATAGCTACCTATGTGCTTTAATATACTGTACCTATAATTTTCTCTCATCTTTTTTTTTTCATTCCATGTAATCTGTTATCATTTTTTTGTCTATAAATTTTGCAAGTATTTACCTCCTTAAAATTTTCTTAGATTAAGGACCTGCCCGAAACGCTGCGCGTGCTAGTGGCTTTACAAGACTGTAATTACCATAATTGTATCCTCACATTCCTTATGTACATTCTTGTATATGCATAAATAAATAAATAAATAAATAAATAACATAAGATTTTTTATGGGGGAACACATGTTAACCTTCTTGTTTGAGAAGCTGTTCACCTGAGACAATTCAGCAAGTCCCAGCTGTGTCTGGGTACAAGTGACAGGATGAACAACCCAGCGGGTTTTCTTCCTATTGGGAGTGTTGTACATGCTGCTTTGGCGGTGTGTTCACTCACAAGATGAGTGGCGCTGCCCAATAAACTCGCCCCTCGGGGCAAAATTTAAAAAAAAATTAAAATATAAATTTAGTAAGGTGAGAACATAAGAAATTTAGTGTGAGACTGGAATAAGATCTTGATCGTCTTGCCGTCCAATGCTACCTATCATCCTGGTATGGTGACCTATCTTCCTGGCTTGGTGACTTCAATTAACAACTTACTTTTCCCGACGTTGTCAGGGATTGGAATCTACAAGTTGGGCTTGTATATTCCTATGTATATGTACTTCGACCAATCATTAACACGTTTATATTGATAGTTTAGATTAGTTCATTTATTATTCACCACCATAGCCATATCCTATAAGTGGTAGTAAACCCCATGCCAATTCTGTGATAGTAAACCTCATGCCCATTCTGTGATAGTAAACTCCATGCCCATCCTGTGAGTGATAGTAAACCCCATGCCCATCCTGTGAATGATAGTAAACCCCATGCCCATCCTGTGAGTGATAGTAAACCCCATGTCCATCCTGTGAGTGATAGTAAACCCCATGCCCATCCTGTGAGTGGTAGTAAACCCCATGCCCATCCTGCGAGTGATAGTAACCCCATGCCCATCCTGTGAGTGATAGTGAACCCCATGCCCATCCTGCGAGTGGTAGTAAATCCCAAACCCATTCCGTGGGCGATAGTGGAAAAGGTTACATAGGCAAAGTAATGGGCTCAGGAACTGGACCCCAAAATTTATTTAGCTAAATCTTGATAAGCTAATTACATAGTTTCTTGTTTATTTATTTGTTGTTATTTGTATAACAACAGTGCTTATTATATCATAATGGATTAAACTGCCTTCATGCAGACCATAACATTCCCTAAGCAAAGTGATTTACCTTTGTGGTGAGGTAGGACAGCATGCAGGACATGCGTCTAGAATTACTCTAAAATTACCACAGTTATCCAAGTAAGTGGGTTTACAGATCCAATGAAACATAGCTAATTTTAATGAGCCATTCGCGGTTTCGCCTTAACTCACCTTGTGAGTCTCACACACATGCATGGCTTAATCTTTGAGACAAGCATATGACTACTGGCAGGATCAACCTGCAGGATCAATTTTATCATTAAGTGGAGCTGAACCTACATAAGGTGCATCACTCCATTTGAATTACCTCGCCTTCAACAACAGTCATTAAGACGGTAGTCTCATGTCTGTGTCAACTGAGCTTTCATACTCGGCTCCAACTGGAAGCAGATTGACAAGATACAGTCATGAACACAGTGTAGTGAGGGTGGTTACAGTGCTGAAGGTATTGTATAAGGTAGATGGTTACAGTAATTGGTAGTCAGGTGTAGTAAAGATGGTTGCAGTAATGGTAGTCAGGTGTAGTAAAGATGGTTGCAGTAATGGTAGTCAGGTGTAGTAAAGATGGTTACAGTAATGGTAGTCAGGTGTAGTAAAGATGGTTACAGTAATGGTAGTCAGGTGTAGTAAAGATGGTTACAGTAATTGGTAGTCAGGTGTAGTAAAGATGGTTACAGTAATGGTAGTCAGGTGTAGTAAAGATGGTTACATTGTGTGTAGTGTAGAGGGTTACAGTGATGAGGTCATGTAGTCTAGTTACAGCCATGAAGGTCATTTGTAGTGAAGATGGTTACAATTATGAAGACATTGTAAAGCAAGTAAAATAATTATCAAAAGAAGGCATCAAGATGGGGATACTAATTCATAATATAATTTTAACCATATTAAATTGCAGTTATCCATTGTACTAATATGACTACTATATGTACATCAAATATGTTTATAAAACCAAATTTATGTTGCTGTGAATAAAACCATTCCATTAAAAATTACATTTAACTACAAAATAGTTAGAGTCTGTGTTCCAGAATCAATATAAAAGTACCGTATATATTTTGGGCAGGAATCTCAAGCTACAAAGAGAAGAATTCAAACAAATACTGACCAGGAAAAAAAAAAAAAGCTTCACAATTTCAGTAATTTTAATATCAGAATGGCTACACTCATGAAAATAAAAGCTTTCCTAAACAACAGTAAACATTTTAAATACAAACAAGTTATAACAACAAATAATTGTATTGTACAACAATTTAAGCTACAGTACTTTACATTTTGGATGAAATCATACATGTACAGTAATCATACATACATGCATGTGTGATGACATCACACATGTATGTATGTGTGTGACATGTATATGAATGAGTTTGGGTGGATATAAATAGGAGCTGCCTCATATGGGCCAATATGCCTTCTGCAGTTACCTTCATTCTTATGTTCTTATGTTTGGGATCCAAAGCACGTTTGGTGACCTAAAGCATGTTTTCCGAGGCAATGTGTGTGTGTTCTGTCTCCTAACGCATGGTCAGGGACATGGCCGCGTAAAAATATTAAGAAAACAAACAGCACAGGGGAAGAAGCTTGAGTGTGGGAGGTGCATAAGATGAACAACTGACCAAGGATATTGGTTGCTACAGACTTCATTCACTACCTTCTAGCACAATAGGAACACTGTACATGCACTAAATACAGACAGCAATAATCATTATGATATTACTGTACAGTCATATCTCGCCTACAATATTCACAGCAAAAATTAATTTTATTTAATTTCTATAAGGAAATGGAATGAAAATGTTTTCAAAATAAAAAATGTGACGTTTTTCCACATAATTCCACAAAAATATTATCCATATAGCTAATCCAAAATGGTTAATGTTTACTACCAATAGTGGGTACTGACCTGAAACTCGAACAAAACAATGAGGTTCTCTTCGGTCTACACACACACACACACACACACAGCTTGGTGCATTATGCCACACGACTGTTCCAGCTACTGTCGCTAAGCCAACACCTCCTGCCTCCCTATTTCCTCTCTCGCACAAGATGAAATATTAATGTTAAATTAAATCTACTTGATTGCCACAATCTCCATTTGCCACTTTGGGGACAGGAAGCCAGCACAAGTGCATGTAGTACAGTACTATAATTCCTTTGTGCTCTCCCTCCCACAAACATAAAAAATGCAGTCTACATGAAATTATTGCATATACAGTATAACCAAATGTGTAGGGCAGAATAATCATCGCACTTCCTGCAAGTACACTCTTGCTCAGTTATCATTATTGCAAATTAGTAATGGTAATGTCTTCTCACAGACATAATACCATAGGATAAAAACCCACACTTGTGTATTTGTGAAATTTATATAAGGAATTTACACCTAGTCTTTTGCACTCTCCCGAGTGCCTTGTCAAGGTCTGAGTGTGTGACGAGATTTATATCTCCACGTCTAATAAAAATTCTCGTCCTAATCACACACTCGGACCTTGACAAAGCATTCAGAAGAATGTGAAAGACTTGGTGTAAATTCCTCATGTAAATTTCACACTTACAGAAGTGTGGGTTTTTATCCTATATCGTTGCAAATGTCATTTACTGCATCGGCTTCACACCCAGCACCTTTGCAAGCCTCCACTGAAATAGAAATGTAACAAATTATTCAAAATATTTAACCTCAGTATATTATAGTGGTTCATCAGAGTTATACATTACATAAAGCTTATAAAATACAAAATAATAGTGTCCCTTAATTCGTATGAGAAATGGAGTTTCCATCTGTATCTATCTTGATGGGATGATGATATACAGCACCATTCACATTTTAACAAAATCCTGACACGCATCCACATTAACCCCCTTAAGTCTTTGGCAATATTTAACAAAAATATTAATAATAATGACATTATTAAATGTAGTAATCTTTCACAAAAAAAAGTTTAATTCATATTCAGAAAAAAAAAAATCAGTGTATATATTGTACAGTTTCCCTGATGCCATGTAAACATTTACTCTACAAGGCATTGCACCATACAATGGTCTGGTCTCTGAGATAAACACCCAAACAAACAAGGGGAAGCAACCATTTCAGTACTAGGGCAACATTAATGAGTACCTGGGGAACAGAAGCCCTAATCACATGCACCTCGACATAAAAAGTTTGCAAAGTCCACACAACAAGTGAGGCTTCAAAACACATGCACGTGAAGCAAATACTATACAGTATACTGTATTAAAATGATATGGAAGCAAATGGGTCCCCACATGAGACGGATGATCTCATCGAAACTCTTGAAATACTGAACAATTTGGAGAAAGCTGTTCCAGATCACATCTTTAAAAAGATTAAATATAATAATAATAATAATAATAATAATAATTTTTATTTAGGCAAAGGTACATACATAAAGAGATTTTACAAAGTTTGTTGGCTTTATAGATAAGAGCTAGTACATACAATGCCTAAAGCCACTATTATGCAAAGCGTTTCGGGCAGGAAAAAACACTACTGACTAAAGCTTAAAACTAATGGGTAAAAAGTGCCGTTGCAGTGCCACAGGGCAGCATCTTAGGACCTCTTCTATTTCTTATATATATAAACGATCTGCCTAATGTCTCTAATATTCTCAAACCTATATTGTTTGCTGATGATACTACCCTTATCTACTCAAACCTCAACCCACATACACTAAATAATGTTGTGAATAATGAATTAAAAAAAGTCCACTTATGGATGTCAACGAACAAACTAACATTAAACATCGAAAAGACTTACTACATCTTATTTGGAAACAAATCATCAAATGCAATTCAGCTACAGATAGACAACATTAACATCAGTAATAAAAATGATGGCAAGTTTCTTGGCCTATTCCTAGACAAGAGACTCAACTTCAGCACCCACATTCAACACATAACTAAGAAAGTCTCTAAGACAGTTGGTATACTCTCCAAAATCAGATATTATTTATTTATTTATTTATTTATTTATTTATTTATGCATATACAAGAATGTACATAAGGAATGTGAGGATACAATTATGGTAATTACAGTCTTGTAAAGCCACTAGCACGCGCAGCGTTTCGGGCAGGTCCTTAATCTAAGAAAATTTTAAGGAGGTAAATACTTGCAAAATTTATAGACAAAAAAATGATAACAGATTACATGGAATGAAAAAAAAAAAAAAAAAAAAAAAAAAAAAAAAAGATGAGAGAAAATTATAGGTACAGTATATTAAAGCACATAGGTAGCTATGATTGATTGCAATGACAGCTTAAAATGGTAGTTGACAACAAATTGGTAGGCACAATACAGCAGAAACAATATAAGATTGATTGAAATGACAGCTTGAATGGTAGTTGACAAAAATTGGTAGTCACAATACAGCATATGGCTAGCACATAAAAGAAGACAGCAATGAACACAATGATAAGGTTGTTTGATATTACATAAAAATTAGGAGATTGGGTACCACTAGGTACAGAGCAAATTAAAGCTCAGTGTAGGAAACTAAATAGATGAAGTTAGGTACTTTTTGGTTTTGCTTTTAAATAAGGCAAAAGTTTTACAGTTTTTCAATTCACTAGGGAGTGAGTTCCATAGACTAGGTCCCTTAATTTGCATTGCTTAATTATGTTCCTAACTCTGCTCTCCTCTCACTATATTATGCACTAATCTACCCCTATCTTAATTATGGTATCTGTGCATGGGGGTCTACCACTGCAAACCAGCTTAAGCCCATCATCACACAGCAAAAATCTGCTATCAGAATAATAACTAACTCTGCTTTCAGACAACACTCAGCTCCCTTGTTTAAATCTCTAAACTTGCTAAATATTAACTCCCTCCACACATTCTCTTGTGTCAACTACATTTACAAAACCCTGTTCTTAAATGCAAACCATGCTCTGAAACTCTCCCTGGACAGATGTAATAGGACCCATTATCACCACACCAGAAATAAATATCTCTTTGATATCCCCAGGGTCAAACTTAATCTGTGTAAACACTCTATGCAAATTAAGGGACCTAGTCTATGGAACTCACTCCCTAGTGAATTGAAAAACTGTAAAACTTTTGCCTTATTTAAAAGCAAAACCAAAAAGTACCTAACTTCATCTATTTAGTTTCCTACACTGAGCTTTAATTTGCTCTGTACCTAGTGGTACCCAATCTCCTAATTTTTATGTAATATCAAACAACCTTATCATTGTGTTCATTGCTGTCTTCTTTTATGTGCTAGCCATATGCTGTATTGTGACTACCAATTTTTGTCAACTACCATTCAAGCTGTCATTGCAATCAATCTTATATTGTTTCTGCTGTATTGTGCCTACCAATTTGTTGTCAACTACCATTTTAAGCTGTCATTGCAATCAATCATAGCTACCTATGTGCTTTAATATACTGTACCTATAATTTTCTCTCATCTTTTTTTTTTTTCATTCCATGTAATCTGTTATCATTTTTTTGTCTATAAATTTTGCAAGTATTTACCTCCTTAAAATTTTCTTAGATTAAGGACCTGCCCGAAACGCTGCGCGTGCTAGTGGCTTTACAAGACTGTAATTACCATAATTGTATCCTCACATTCCTTATGTACATTCTTGTATATGCATAAATAAAATAAAAAATAAAAAATAAAGACAAAAAATGCGTTGAGTACAAATAAAAATAGTCTAAATAATTAAAATTAAAGTAAAAAAATAATTAAAAAATAATAACACACACACACACAGGGAGCCGGTCGGCCGAGCGGACAGCACGCTGGATTTGTGATCCTGTGGTCCTAGGTTCGATCCCAGGCGCCGGCGAGAAACATTGGGCAGAGTTTCTTTCACCCTATGCCCCTGTTACCTAGCAGTACAATAGGTACCTGGGTGTTAGTCAGCTGTCACGGGCTGCTTCCTGGGGGGTGGAGGCCTGGTCGAGGACCGGGCCGCGGGGACACTAAAAAGCCCCGAAATCATCTCAAGATAACCTCAAGATACAAAGAACGACTTTTCTGCTTATCAAAAATGGCTTTTACAGATACATTACTCAGACTAGCCGCCGAAACTTCAGAGTTCGAGCAAGTTTGCCAACTCACCCATTTAAAGTTTAAGAGGGAACCAGCTATTCAATAAGTCTTTTGCCACAATGTAGGACAGAAAACAGGAGTTGCTTTTCATCCATAGAGTTGTATGACCCATGGAACTGCCTACTCGCTGAAGCTGTAAAACTCAAGACAATACTGTACTGCAATTCAAAATCCAGCTGGAAAATATCATCAGGAAAAGTAGGGAGGATCTTTGATAAGCTATTGGTTTCCTGTCTCCTTTGAGGCCACAAAAGAAATAGTGGCCCTCAGGTAATTCAGGTAAAGACTCAAGGAGCAGGTCAGACGTGTCACACCTGACGAAGGACTGATCATTGTTAAGACACAGGGAGCTGGGAGTTCCTGTGAGGCTGCCACCTGGTGATGGCCAGCAGTAACTAGAGCTAGTAGGTGTGGCATACCTACTACGGTGAACCATTTATGGGACCTTACACTTGTCTGTTTTGCTTCACCTTTTTTCATTTCATTCATTTTTTTTGGCAAGGCTGATCTAGACTACCCCGATTTTGGCGCTTTCCCTCGCAACTCTCATGGTTTTGGCCTTTAAGTCTCCAATAGGCTATTAGAGACCTGGGTTTTTGGCCCCTGGTCTCCAATAGCCTATTAAAGATCTGATGCGATTTATGTGTGTGGAGCTACCTCGGTGCAGCTAGCAACAAGTATCCACTGTTAAGCTCCTCCACAAATGAACAAGTAATCATGGAAAAATTGTATGGAATGGATGAGGAAAGAAATGTTATGCATAAATGAATCTTGATAATGGAAAATTAAATGAAGAGGGAAGAAAATTTTGACTGGATGAGCAAGTGTGTATTTCACACATTTAATCATCACACTTACAGAGTCTGTGATTTGATTGATATGGTATGTGATGCCACCTTCTCGATTCACTTTGTCAATGTGTGCACGTTCAGGATCGCCAGCAGACAAGACTGGCTTTTCTGCATCAGCCTAAAATAAGTTAGAAATCTTATATTGTATTATTCAAATAGTTAGGGTATTTTTCATAATTTTGTTAATGGAAGATACAACAAATATTTAATAGGTTAAACTTTTTATAACAGTACTATTTAACAAACCATATCCTACTAGAAAAAAACAGCCTATAATATCCAAGCACCATGACTTACATTTTTTATATTCATCTCCTCTCCTTGTTTTTCCATCATTCTGTTTTATCTTATATGTGACAAGTGTATCCTGAGCAAAGTACAACATCTTCTAACCTAAACCTTTTATAGAGTAACAAGAAGCACATTTACAGTTCTGGTACCTTCTGCGACTTATTTTTTCATGGTAAAGGTCTGATCAGTTACCATATCATTTCATGAATATTTCACTTTCAAATTAAGATTAATGACAAATATCCAACATTTTAATTCTGCTGCAATTGATACTCTAAATACTGCTAAAGCAGCTGTCTAAGCATATTTGAAGGAATCTATTCATAACCCATTAAACACGTAAATCCTCTATTTGATGATCACTTACTGGTTCCATGCCACGGCAATGGTCCATTAAATCACTCATACGATCTTCAAATCCTGGGGCAAAAAATGCAGGATTGATGGCCACATAACACTGCCCCAAGTCTGCTTCTCTATCAGTCTGCAGCCATCGGCGAACATTTGGGCCGTACTGTCCACCTGTTTAATACAGTTACATAAATAATTGTACTATACAACATTCGAGGTACAGTACGGTAATGTACAGTATTAAAAGTGTAAACATGTTTCAACCTTATAAGAGAACCAATAAGTTTCTCCAGGTTGGCACATCTTAGGGGGCAATGATTATATGTTGATGTAACAAGGACAGTGAGTATAATGAGTACACAATGTTTAAACGAGTCCTGATAATGAAATTCGTTCAAGACATGTAATGAGGTCAAGCTGGTGAAAGGTGTATAAGATGAAAGTGGAGACGGAGGAAGCACAAGAGGAGATGAAGGAAGCAATAGAGGAGATGGAGGAAGCAATAGAATAGATGGAGGAAGCAATAGAATAGATGGAGGAAGGGTGGAGTAGATGCTATGCTTTTTACTGGATTTGTGCGAACGTAACTAACAATGCTTTACCTACATAAAATAAAATTGTAACTACTGTAACCACTGTATTAATAAGATCATATCGGTATTGAATGTTCACACCAATATTATGGAAACCCAAGATGTCGTGCACGTGGCTTGAATCGGGGTCTCCTCAACTGAGAGTTGAAAACATACACCACTCTGCTACAAGGCCCATAAAATAAGCAACAGAGTGGCACAGCTAAAAATATACTTAAGGACTTTGTCAATACACATCAATTACATTTTAAAGTATTTCAAATAAATAAAGTAAGGAAAACAATTACCTGACAAAATACCACAGAAGACCTCCACTAACATGCCAAGACCATAACCCTTATAGCCGGAGTGTAATTCTGGTCCTCCCAGAGGCATAAGGGCCCCCTGCATGCCCTCGGCAGCATCAGTAGTGGGTACACCATCTTTGTCCAATGCCCAGCCTTCAGGAATAGGCTTTTCCTTCCGACGCTCAACTTCAATCTTCAGGGAGTAATGTCATAGTTATCATTAAAACAAATCATTAAATTTTGCACTAACACAAACCTGATATTGCAGCATATAATCTACTGATAAATTATTCAACTAATGTTAGAATTTTTAGCATCTCACGAATAAATAGTCACATTGTGTTTGGTACATAGTAGTGTAAAAATATAACCTTATGCCCTTACTTACTTTACCTACAGCTACAACACAGGTTGCCATATCAAGTACAAAACTGTCCCCGTTCTTTGCTGGTGCTGACAAGGCTATTGGATTGGTGCCCAAAGCTGCCTGCAACAACAGCAAAAAGACAGACTTTAAAACACAGTTGGAAATCAAACAAAACTGGCAGCTTGTATGTAAAATGAACACGAGGAGAATGAATATGTCTCTGTAATGAACGTGAGGAGGTGGATTCTGTCTAAAGAACATGGAGGGAGAATGAATGTCTGTAAAGAACATGAGGAGGAAGATTCTCTCTCTGTAAGGAACACACGGAGGATTGTGTCTTCAAGAGCCATCAGTGGGATAACTGAACCATTGTGATATATTTGGTACCCTAATTAAGGTGAATGACACATGTTCAGCCAGAAAGCTACTTAACATGCCACAGATTCAATCAACATGGATACTCTTGAATTATCAATGAAGTATCACATTCAATTAGCAAAAGTACAGCCATTAAAACATACCTACATACAGTGAATAATGAGATAATGAAATTAATGGAAATATTATATTTTCACTAGAACTAGCACTAGCTGCTAGATAAACAGCACAAGGTTCTTTGGCAGATGTGTTATAGTAATGTAGCTTGCATATCAAAAGATAATACAAATAGGTTTAGGGTACTATAGTGACGAGATTAGATGCTTCTTTGCCTAATACGTCTAACCATCTGAATCTTGTACTATTTGCTGAGGACATTCCCTTCATGTGTTCTAGCCTCAGCGCCACACACACACACACACACACACACTGCATACAACATAGATCTAATATCGGCAAAATATTGCAGACAAAAATTTGATATTCTAAGAAATGTGTAACCTTACTGTGATATTATCATTACCTGCTCACTATAGTGCACTTACTACTGGTATTTTTACTCTTTACTATTACTCAAATTTTACTATAATGTACCTATTCATTTTCTTACAATGTACCTGTTAATACTTCTTCAATTTTTGCTACAAATTACCTACTTAAAATTATCTGTTAGATTAGGGACCTGTCCAAAACACTGAGTGTTAGTGGCTTTACAAGAATGTAAAAACATCAATGCTATCTACTCTCATAAACCCAATGTATCTTCCTGTATATATATAAATAAATAACTTCTGGGGTGTGAGTTTTCAGTTGCATATAATCCTGGGGACCATTCAGACTTGTTCGCATAAATAAATAAATAAATAAATGTTGTCACATGCTAAACATAATTCCTTAGTACAGTACACCTAAGCTGCACTACAATGCTATTACTGATGACTTCTTCATGTGCATATTTGTACTACTTGTCAAACTGTACTTTTATATTTTATCAAGCTATATTTTATCTAAAAATTCTTAAAACCTTTCCATAGTATCAGACAAAATGGTGCAATTTTATGCAGGACCACATCACCTAACATGCACAGTGATCAGAGGCATTCATTTATCTTATTCAAATCAAAATTAAGTACAAGTTCACCAGCCATCACAGAGTTCAATTCTGATAAGATGAACAGCCCAAGTCTCTACAGTCATCGGACACTTAAGACAAGTAGTTAACAATGTCAAGATGTTTGTGACCACTTACCTTCTTGGCACGAGTTGGAGCAACAAGTGGCGACGTGTTGGTAAAACTCATACCCTGAAACATATGACCATATACAACATAAGTGTACTTTTAAGCATGATGAATCTGTTACATATATTTATACAGGAAATTATATTAAAAAATTCACATCAATGACTATATGTTTTATCTTATCTTAGACCTAATTAAGAACTCATCTAGCACAAATACAGTATTTACTTCATTATTTCCAATAATCAGTAGTTACTACAATGCTACATTCAATTACTGTACTACTTAAGCAAACACGAATACAAGCCGATTGACCAGACCACACACTAGAAGGTGAAGGGACGACGACGTTTCGGTCCATCCTGGACCATTCTCAAGTCGACCATTCACAATCGACTTGAGAATAGTCCAGGACAGACCGAAACGTCGTCGTCCCTTCACCTTCTAGTGTGGTCTGGTCAACATACTATAGCCACGTTATTGTGACTCATTGCCTGCATATGAATACAAGCTGCTGAAAAATACATTGAAGAAACTAATATTGATGTATATATCTATGATCAAAAACCTGCCCAAGTCTAGTTCAAAAACAATGCATAACACAACTTAAATAGCTCTTACCAGGAGGCCTTCTCTCGTGGCTCTCAGAGCATACCAACCTGCAATGCCATAGTGGTTGCTGCCTGAAAAAAAAAATAAAAAAATAAACAGAGGCTTACAAATATTTTACACAGGTAAAATACAGGAAGACCCTCTTATAGATCTGTATTGTTGACAAGCATAGTAGTTAAAACACTGGAAAAAATAGTTAAATTCAAATAGAACACCTGGAGAGAAATGACATAACAGACAGTATGGTTTTTTATCAGAATCCTGTGTAGCAAATCTACTTAGTTTCTTTGATAGAGCCACAGAGATGTTACAGGAAATATATGGTAGGGTTGACAGATTTATCTGGACCTAAAAATTTTTTTTAACAGAGTCCTACATAAGAAGTTGCTTTGGAAACTAGAACATACTAGAGGGGTGACAGGGTGACTTCTAACAAGGATGAAAAAAAATTGACAAAAATGAAGACAGTAATCAGAGGCAATGTATCAGACTAGAGAAATGTTACAGTGGAATAATAATAATAATAATAATAATAATAATAATAATAATAATAATAATAATTTTATTTAGGTAAAGGTACATACATAAAGAGATTTTACAAAGTTTGTTGGCTTTATAGATAGAGCTAGTACATACAATGCCTAAAGCCACTATTACGCAAAGCGTTTCGGGCAGGAAAAAACACTAATGACTAAAGCTTAAAACTAATGGGTAAAAAGAATAAAATGTGTTGAGTACAAATAAAAATAGAGGTAAAAGAGGGGGGAACATTGTTGAAAAAGCAGCACAAATACAATTACAAATTATTACAGAAAATTACATTCAAACAGCGTTGAATTGAAAAAAAAAAAAAAAAAAAAAAAAAAAAAACATACATGGGTTGACAACAGAGGGGTAAGGTAGGTTACAGGGAATTTATTAGGTATACCTTCGTTTTTAACTTAAACTGGTTGAGAGAGGTACAGTCTTTAACATGGTTGGGAAGGTCATTCCACATTCTGGGCCCCTTGATTTGTAGAGCATTTCTGGTTTGATTAAGTCGTACAGTACTCTAGGAATATCAAAACTGTATTTATTTCTGGTGTGGTGCTCATAGGTTCTGTTACAACCTTCTATGAAGCTTTTGAGATCAGGATTGGCATTATAGTTTAGCGTTTTATATATGTATAATACACATGAGAGAATGTGCAGTGACTTAATGTCTAACATATTCAGAGATTTGAGTAGGGGTACCGAGTGATGCCTGGGGCCAGAATTGGATATTGTCCTTATAGCAGCTTTGTGTTGAGTAATTAGAGGACGTAAGTGATTTTGGGTAGTAGAGCCCCAAGCACAAATACCATAGTTGAGATATGGATAGATAAGGGAGTAATAGAGAGTCACCAGGGCAGGGCGTGGTACATAATATCTGATCTTAGAAAGAAAGAATGCCCACAGTTTTTGAAACCTTTTTTTTGATATGTTTAGAATGTGTCCCTGGAAATTCAGCTTGTGGTCAATGAGAATGCCAAGAATTTGCCATCTAATTTGTTACAAATTTGGGTATTGTTTATTTTGAGATTTATTTGATTAGAGGATTTATTGCCAAACAGAATATAGAAAGTTTTGTCAATGTTAAGGGTGAGTTTGTTGGCAGTTAGCCACAGATGGACTTTATTTAGCTCAGTATTTACTGTGGCATTTAGAGCAAGGGGATCAGGACTGGAGTAAATGAAGGTTGTGTCGTCAGCAAATAGAATTGGTTTGAGGTGTTGGAAGGCATTTGGAAGGTCATTAATGTAGATCAGAAAGAGGAGAGGGCCAAGTATGCTGCCCTGGGGAACACCAATGTTGATGAGTAGGGTGGGAGAAATTGTATTATTCACAGAAACACATTGGAGCCTGTCAGTAAGGTAGGATTTGAGGTATTGTAGGGAGTGTCCTCTGACACCATAATGATGTAATTTAAGAAGAAGGTTTTGGTGGTTGACAGTATCGAAAGCTTTACGCAGGTCCACAAATAACCCAACAGGGAACATATTTTTATCAAGAGCTGTATGAATCGAGTTAAGCATACTAATACGTGCATCGTTAGTGCTTTTTTTGGGCCTGAAGCCATATTGGCAAGGGCTAAGTATATTGAGTTTGGCTAGATATGAGTAAAGCTGCTTATAGATTAGTTTTTCAACAATTTTTGACAAGTTTGGCAGGATTGATATAGGTCTGTAGTTGTTAACATCTGTGAGATCACCACATTTGTGGACAGGCATTACTCTCGCTTTTTTTAGAATATCTGGAAAGGTTTGGAGTTCAAGTGACTTGTTGAAGAGCAAAGCAATAGCAGGGGCTAAAGATCTGGAGGCTTTTTTGTAGATTAAAGTTGGTATCTCCTCAAGGGCACCAGACTTGGTTTTAAGGGAAAGGATTGTCTCATTGACGTCAGTGGAATTAATAGGCTTTAGGTACAGAGACTGTGGATAGTTCCCTGTAAGATAGTCCTTAATGTCAGTACTGGAAGATGGAATATCATTAGCAAGGGATGAACCAATGGAAGAGAAGAACCTATTGAACTCAATAGCAGAATCAGAGGCTGAAAGCTGACCATCGTTATTAGACAGGAGAGTCGGGTTGTTATTTAAAGACTTCTTTGATCCCAATATTTGTGAAATTGTTCTCCAAGTTTGTTTAATGTTGCTCTTTAAATATCACAGGGTTCAGTTCTAGCAACAGTAATGTTCATTGTCTATATAAACGATCTACCAGAAGGAATGCAGAATTATATGAACATGTTTGCTGATGATACTAAGATACTAGAAAAAATAAGAAACTTAGATTATTGTCATGCCCTTCAAAAGGACCTAGACAAAATAAAGTGTATGGCAACCCTTTGGCAAATGGAATTTAATGTGGAACAGGAGAAAACAGGCCACAAAGAACATTACCTTAATTTACCTGAAAAAGAGATTACAAATTATGTGAAATGGTTTTAAAGAATTCTGATAAAGAAAGATATCTAGGGGTGGTTCTGGAAAAAAAAAAATTGTTGCCCAAGGATCCCATAAAGAACGTTGTACGAGGAGTGTATGCTATGCTTTCCAACTTTAGAAATGCTTTTAAATACAGTACATGAATGGGAAAATAAAGAAATTATTCACAACCTTTGTGATGCCAAAGTTGTATGGTGTTAATATCTTAAGAAGCATATCAATAAACTAGAAAATGTGCAAAGACATGCAACTAAAACTAAAATATGCAACCGATAAACAAGAGCTATGAGGAGAGCTTAGAGGCACTAAATGTACCAAAGCGAGAAGACAGAAGGGGAAAAAAAAAAGGTGACATGATCACTCATTATGCTACTTGCTAATCTATCCTTATCTTACATACAGTATCTGTGCATGGGATTCAACTACTGCAAATTACCTCAAGCCCATCATCACTCAGCAAAAATCTGCTATCAGAACAATAACAAACTATTTCCAGACAACACAAAGCCGCCTCTGTTTAAATCCCTAAATGTGCTAAACATACACTCACTCCACAT
Source organism: Procambarus clarkii (assembly GCF_040958095.1). NCBI lineage: Eukaryota > Metazoa > Arthropoda > Malacostraca > Decapoda > Cambaridae > Procambarus > Procambarus clarkii. Next base: position 54,112,956 of record NC_091159.1, read on the forward strand.
ATTCTCCTGTGCTATTTACATGTACAAAACCTTGTTTCTAAATGCTAATCTTGATCTGAAACTTTTCCTTGACAGATGTAATAGAACCAATGAGCATAACACCAGAAATAAAACTCTGATATTCCCAGAGTCAAACTAAATCTGTGGAAACACTCCATGCAAATAAAGGGACCTAGTCTATGAAACTCACCCACAAACGAATTAAAAAGCTATCCAACCTATGCCTTATTCAAAAGTAAAACCAAAAAGTACTTAATATCATCCTCATAGTTTCTAACTTGTGCTTCAAACTTGCACTGAATCTTGTGCTTCACTCTTCCCCAATTGTAGTGCCTAATACATGCCTCTTCACCATTGTAATCACTGCTATAAACTTGTATCACAGCTGTTATGTTGAATGCAAATTTTGCTATAATATTACCTATTAATACTATTCAAATTATGCTCCAATGTACCTATTAATAATCTTCAATTTTTACTACAATGTACAGTACTTATTAATATCCTAAGCATTTTTCTACAATGTACCTATAAAAATTCTTCAAATTTTTCTACAAATTACCTAATTATAATTATCTGTTAGATTAAGGACTTGCCCGAAACTCTGAGTGTTAGTGGCTTTGCAAGAATGTAAAAACATCAATGTTATGTACTCCCACAAACCCAATGCACCTTCTTGTATATACAGTATGTATATAAATAAATAAATAAATAAATAAATATAAAATAAAATAAAATTACATACAAAACAATAACAGGAATTGACAAAATTGACAAAGGAGAATTTTTTAAAACTGCCTCTTGAAGAAGGAGGAAGAAGAAGAAAGAAGAAGGAAGAAGAAGAAAGAAGAAGGAAGAAGAAGAAAGAAGGAAGAAGAAGGAAGAAGAAGGAAGAACAACAACAATAGGTTCAAATGAAGGAAACAAAGCTGCCCAGAAAACATTAAAAGTCCACTTTTGCAAACAGTGGTAGAAGGTTAGAACAAGTGTGACGACAGTGTATGCCAAAACTCACAGTAATTTCAAAGCATCATATTATAAAGAGTATTGGGAAGACAGGACAACAACACACTTAGTTAATTACAGAATGCTAGTAGATTTTATCAATGCTGAGAAAAAGCAATTTACTGAAGAAATCAATATGAAGACAAATGCTTGATGGCTGGCAGCAGATATTTATGATCCTAAGGCACAGTAACATGTTCGTAGGGCTGATTTACATACTAAACTGCTAAATACTGTACAGAACTTGCCTTCCCATTAAATAATTCAATCATTTACATATTTTGGAAAACATTTACTTTTCAAGTTGCAAAAAATGTTAGCTGTCTTCCCCCTACAGTATGTACAGTACTTAGAATGTTTTAGCGAATTCTTATAATGGTCGTTAGCATTAGCAAAAGATTTTGTTTGAATCATATAATTTAACCTGTTATAAAAAACTTCTATTTAGGCCACATTAGCAATACTACAAAGCTTCATATAATACTTTTGCCCTTTTCAACTACAACACTCACACAAGACCATATATTATTCAATGGAAACTCATCAGTTACAGTCAAACACAGCAACTGAAATTGACTTTTACAAAAATCAGCAGTGTCCAGTTTTTGCTGATATAAAAATGGGACAAAGTTATATAGTTAGTTATAAAATATATAGTTAATATAAAATTCATCCATGAATATCTGTTCCAATTATGTATAGTATTGTATGTTCAATTCAGTTATTAGATATGTATGAAAACTGGTCAGTTTTGACTAACCACAGTAAACACATTCTTGATGAGGAGTCATTTGTGAACAGCATCACTAAGTTTTCTTTTACAACAATCCCTGAAGCTATAATGCAAGTTAATTTTCATTACTAAGGAGAATATTTAATAAAATAGTTCCAATATGTAAACAGATGCTGTAATTGAAAATAAACAGTATGATGCAGCTATGAGAACAATGCAAAAGAAATGCTAACCAAAAAGTCGTGTAAACTCACCCCGTGTGCAGACCCAGCCAATGCCTGTTTCTTTAGCTTTTTTAATAGCAAGGTCCATGCAGAAGTTACCAACAACAGGTCCGAGGCCATTATTGCCATGGACAAGAGCAGTCGACACACTCTCCTTTGTGATGGAGGGAACGGCACCACCATCACATACCTTCTGCCTCACGTCATTCACATACATCTCTAAAAAATACAACAATTAGAGTTATGGAAAATCAAATTATTTGCAATACTGTATAAGAACATAAGAATGAAGGTAACTGCAGAAGGGCTATTGGCCCATACGAGGCAGCTCCCATTTATATCCACCTCATTTATATCCAATCTCTCATTTATATATATACTGTACTGTACTGCATGTCCAACCTACGCTTGAAACAATCGAGGGATCCTACTTTTATTATGTTACGTGGTAGCATACATGGGCACAAAATGTATAAATTACCTATTTCTAAAATACTGTAGTAAAAAATAATCATCACTATTCCACTTCCAAATTTCATAGAGTGGAGAGGTATCAGCACAGAAGAAATAAAACAAATAGAAAATTATGAATAAGGCTATCCAAATCAACACACCTCATCCATTTGTATTATCTTCAGCACTACAAACTGTTGCATCATGTTCAACACATACCACTGCACTCCATGAATACATTCACATCAGCAGCACACAAAGTGTTTCAGGTGAATTGTCATTCAAGAAACATGTCAACATTGCAGAGAATAAGTCACAGTAACATGGCTGAAACAAATAATCCCCAGCCCACCCTGTATTCAATTAAATCAAAGTTACGAGGAAATATCGTCGCTTATATTTTAACCTGTTCACTTTTTTTGGAGACTTTAACAAGCTATTGTTCCTGTCTCCAACAAAGTTAGGTAAGGTTTACAAATTAAATTACCCAATGACATTCATACTTTTTTAATAAAAACATATGCATAAATTTGTATAGTCCATAAATATTCTATGCCATCTAGGTACAGCAGTAGCATCTCTACTAGCTAATACCGGTCCATAGAATTACCCAAATCGACCCAAATCAGCCCAAAACTACCCAAATCGTCTTAGCATTACGTAAGTAATGAAGAAATATGGTATATTTACTTACTATAATGTTGGTGCTACACATAGAACATGATCAAACCTATTTTTACTCTGAAATAATCTAATTTCATAACGAAATTAGACGTAAATATGTGAGAGGTGACGCCATAGGAAGTCGACGGTCCAAGCGACAATTGTGTGGAGCGACTTATCCAAGATATATGGTCGCCAGGAGAGTGTTTGCTGCCATATCAGCCTCCTGTACACAGTGATCCAGTCCTTTTCGTTCATTGAACACCGAACCCTACACGCCCTCTGATATATTGCTTAATTAAGAAATATTCACAAATAAAGATTATATTTGTATATGTTATCAGAAAGGCAGATATAAAATAGTTTTTGTGAATCCATCACAGAGATTATACCTTATTAGAGAGGAAAAATATTCATACTTTAAACAAGGCTTCATGGCCGACGCTCTCCTTACCGATATGGGAACTATGACCTTCCGAAGATCAATGTTAATTTAATCTAGATATTGTAATAAACGAAGTTTTCTATGTCATCATAAAGACATAAATATAAGCTGCATGTTAATAATTTGGCATAAATATAACTGAATTGAAAGTTAAGATATATGCCTTTTTATAGTTACTTGATGGCTCGCTCAGGGAGTGTGAAGGCCTCCACACAAGCCAATCAATTTTATAATTACTTTGCATATATGCAAAGTAACGCCATAGGTCTTTATGTCAGAATAAAGCCATGTAGACGATAATGTAACTACATTTCAAGGAAAACATGTCTTAATATAATTATTAAATGAATGCAAAGTTATGGTTAAATAAATAGCCAATACCACACAATCGCCGGTGTTCGGACACATGAATAGTCGCATTAGGTGAAAGGAAATGTACCCAACCATTTCCATTTACCCAACCAGTTTGTGCACCCTATACTCATCCTCTGTGCGGTAATTTATTGTGCACCACATACTCATCTTGTTACCAGTAGTTTGTGCAACCCATACTCATCCTGTGACCCGTAATTTATTGTGCATCCCATACTCATCCTGTTACCGGTAGTTTGTGCAGCCCATACCCATCCTGTGACCTGTAATTTATTGTGCAACCCATACTTATCCTGTGACCTGTAGTTTATTGTGCAGCTAATACTCATTCTGTGAGTCATAGGACATTGCGCAACCCTTTCTCATCGTGTGAATCTTTGTTTACTTTGCTCTCCATATTCATCCTCTGCGCGATAGTTTCTTGTGCAACCCATACCCATGATGTGAGTGGTAGTTTATTGTGTACCCTATATTCATCCTGTGAGTATAGGGTACACAATTCTTGTTTGGATTCTTGTAATGTTATTTGTCTATTTGTAGTCACAGTATTTGTGCACCCCTTGAGGGACTTGAATTAGAGGGGGGTTGAAATAGCCTAAGCTACTCTATCCCTTTGAGATGTATTTATTGCTTATCTCAATAAACACACTTGAACTTGAACTTGGGTACACAATGAGTTCATTTGTACTCCATACTCATCATCAAGAAGTGTATTTTACCAGCATTGTAATATAAATTAAGAATAAAAGCTTAGCTGGATTACGGACCCATAATCAAAATAAGAGTCATCACTAATTATCATGACAAATAGTCTAGGCTACACTTCCGCCTTCGACAAGCTGCCGCCGGATGTGGGTATAGTTTATTGTACACCCCCGCACCCCCAGTCCTGGAAGGGCGGGCATTGGGATGTGGACATGTGTACCATTATACCCCCCCCCCCCCCCCCCCACACACACACACACTCCTCTCCTGTTAATAATAATACTAATAATAATAAAAATTCAAAATAATAACGTTAATAAATATTATAATTAAAACACTTACTGTAATACCCTAGTGCTTGAATGAAAGTGAAGGAAAGACCCAATAAATGTGTAAGTGTATTAAAAACCAAATTTTCGTTGGGTGAGCTGGCAGGTGAGCACCACCTGCCAGCTCACCCAGTAATGAACATCACCTGCCAGCTCACCCAGTAATGAACATCACCTGCCAGCTCACCCAGTAATGAACATCACCTGCACACTGCACCGAACCACTTGCCAGCAGGTGCAGAAGTACGATGGAAAGAGCAAAGTATACAATATTTCAAGTATAATATTAAAGATATATTTAGCATTTAATGTTTTCCTATAAAGTTTCAATAATACCTTTATTTGATTTTTTGTATTATTTTCTACCACAGACGTGGCCACACATTAACAATGCTAACCAGCATATATACATTTTCTTCAGTCCGCCATGGACTCTAACCCTTTCCACTACCGCCCACAAGATGGGTATAGGGTGCATAATATAAGAACTAAACTAACTAACTCCATTGATAGGGTTAGAGATTTGTTAAACATATAGGTCAGGGATTTATTGAACAATTAACCACATAAGGTGATTGTAGTGTTTTTAAAATGCTAGGCTAAGCTACATACGTAAATACATAAATACACAGATTTACGTATGCCCTACATAAAGTGTTCGATGTGTCTTTTACATAGTGTCATTAACGTGCATTTACAAAGGTGAAATTGAATTCTGACCAGCTTCCACATATACTTTATACACATACATATACACACACAGACGTATGCGTACATATACATATATATATACATACATATATACACACATACATACACATATATTTGTCTCTTTTACTCTGACAAGGTGAGATAACTGATAGAGAAACTAGTGTGCAATTAAGCACTTAATCACTGAAGGTGATTAAGGTGCTTTCACAAGCTCAGGTTATAGAGTTACATCACATACATTCATTGTATAATTGATACGTTACATGGTCAATCTAGGGTACAAGTTCAATATATCATCAAGTGTTCCAGTACTCAAATAGTAATTACACAGTTCAGCATACCTTAGCCCAGGAGGGCGAAAGTCAGTCAGTATGGGACATTCTACAATATAATGTTCAAGGGAGTGCATATTTTCTCTTTTACAAAGTTGACACATTGTGTACTCGACATTTGGGTTTTGAGAAAGCTGCCAGATACGTCTATATCCCAAGCGTATTATGGCCACTATAACATCACATTGGGTTCTTGTTCCATTAATCCTGTATGTGAATGTCTCCGCACGATATCTATCATAATATTTAATGCTACAATTTTCAGGTCTTTGTGAATTTGTTAGGTCGGTGAGATTTTCATTAGATGTTTGCTTAAGTATTCTCTTTGTCACTGCTAATGAAACACCCATATAAATTTCTACCACTGGTTTTCTACAGGCTGTCTTTGCAAGCATATCAACAGTGTCATGCCTTGAGATGCCAACATGTGATGGTATCCATAGGAATTTAATTTCAAATCTCTTTTCTTTGGCAGCTAAAATATTCATTCGAATATCACTGACTATTTTCTGGGTGTCACTACTATGTGCGTTCAATACCAGGAGTGCACTCTGCGAATCACAGTATATAAGTCGACTGCCTTTGTGTTTTAAAAATTCAGTGGCAAGGTATATGAATGCAAGTTCGGTTTGAGTTGTACTTGCCCAATCATTGACGCGCTTCATTCATGTATGTACGAGAGAAGATTGTTCAAATATATTACATGCACATCCGGTACATCATCCACCTTCTACAGAACCGTCGGTATAGCACTGATACACATCGTTACCCATACTCTGAGTACTTTCAGTGATGCTTCACAGTGTTAACTGTTTTAATAATGTAGAGTGTACATTATCTTTCTTGGGTGCATTTACAAAATCAACTGCTAGATCCAAGTTATCCCATGGAGTAATTGGTTGATTAATCGTTAATTGAGTTGGGTACATATTTAATATTTTGATGGAGTTGGCTACCTTGTAGAACCAAAATGCATTCACGCCGAAAACTGTGCTAATAGACAAAATTATGTTAGAGATATGGGTCTATAATTATCTGAGTGTGCTTTGGGGATGGGAACAATGACACTGTCCAATCATCAGGTAATACTCCTTCACTTAAACTCATTCTGTACAACACTAAAAGTGGATTACCTGGTACTTGTGAGACTAATCTCAGTAAACTGTAAGTAATACCGTCCTCTTCAGGAGCAGTAGACTTATTTTATTGTGCTACACAGCCTTCCCGGCTTGGTGCCTTCTTTGGTAATTACTTATCAAAGGCAGCTCCATACGAGGAGCTGCCTCGTATGGGCCAATAAGTCTTTTGCAGTTACCTTCATTCTTATGTTCTTACTTACATTTATTGAACTTTATCATCATCATCATTTACAGAAATAAATTAACATAAAAAGTAGTCATTTTAATACACAAAACAGAAGTAGATATTATGTAAATTATGATGCAGGATAGGATCACTATTAAGAACTTAATTATAAACCACAATATGTTTAATATCGTCAGAAATTCGGAAACATACCATATATTTTCAAATATTTACAATTAAAGTATTTATTTAGGAAATAAGTATTTTAGTTACCCTAGTTAGCTCTGAGAACACACATTCTTGCAGCAAGAATTTCTTCCCACTAATCTGAGAGATGCTAATGAGACCAGTCTCGACCCACTGGACAGGTCATGAACAACAATCAACTACAGCACCATCTATGTCAGAAGATATTCAAAATATTCTTGATATCATTCAAATTGTCAATACGAGAACAGAATACATAAGTTGAGTGATGTCAAAGGAATCATATTGACTGACCGAGCCCCATTGTAAATATCCGTGGCTTCCTGACCATAAAGGTACCGACGCGGTCGAGGGTAAGAGACCGGATGTACCCATATACCTATGAGGCCATCAAAAATAGTGAGTCACGCCAAACAAAAAGAAGTACTGGTAAACAGGTCAGACACAACCAGTACTATGATGATGCTAAACTGAAAGAGCTTAAATCAATTGCTAGACAGACAGGTAAAGCATATAAGAGCCTTAGAACTCCTCAAATGTTAAAACTGTTTCAGGCCGCGCTTGCAGCGGCAAGGGAGAGAATGACTGAACTGAGACAAAATGAATGGGAGGGTTTTGTTAGTGGACTTAACCTGCATACTCCCCTGGGCAAAGCCTGGAAAGGCATAAACAAAATTATTGGTAAAAATAGTAGACAAGTTTCACACCCAAACCCACTACAGAAAGCCAATCAGTTAATTGCAAAATGGGCTCAGGTTTCCAGCCTTGGAATGCTACCAGCTAGCACTAGGGAGAAATTGCAGGCGAGGTCCACAGACAGAAATTCTCTCATAAATTTCATGTTGAGCAAGCAACATGATGAATGTGATGTTCCATATACAGATTATGAATTGGATGCAGCCCTCTCCAGGGGCAGTAGCACTGCTCCTGGTGAGGACGGTATCACCTATGATATTCTAAGACTCCTACATCGTGTACCCGGTAACCCATTATTAGAATTGTTTAATGCCAGCTATGTCTTTGGGCAGTTGCCTGTATCATGGACCACCAGTCTTACAGTACCTGTACCAAAGCCTGGCCAACCTGATGCTTTCCGTCCCATCTCACTGACCAGTTGCATGTGCAAAACCTTTGAGAGAATGGTGCTTAATAGATTATTGTATAGAGTTAAAGAGCACATGTCACCTGATATCAATGGTTTCACACATGGTAAAAGTGTACACAACTGTATCACAACCTTTCTTACTGTTCATGGAGATAAAAGGCACAAGTACACAACATTTCTTGATTTAAAAAATGCCTTTGATATTGCTAATAGGGAAGTGATTATGTATGAATTAGCGAGAATGGATATAGGGGGACATTTATTACAGTGGATACGAGGCTATCTTACCAACCGGAAGTCCTCTGCGCTGTTCCAAGGCTACAAGAGTGAAACTAAAGTAGTGCAACTAGGCACCCCACATGGAAGAGTACTTAGTCCTACCTTGTTTAATGTTCTAATTAATGCTTTACTAAAATCAATCCCAACTAGTCCGGCAAACATCACTATCAGCTATGCAGATGACATCCTTGTGCATACTAAAACCCACCGCAAAATGCAAACAGTCTTAAATTGTATACATACAGCTTGTGAGAGCCTTGGTCTTGTAATCAACGCTGCTAAAACTAAGGTATTTAACAGACAAATTGGCAACCGCAAAAGTGGACCACGAAAACTTAAGATAGACAACATACCAATAGACTATGTCTCTTTTTTCAAATACCTTGGTGTCTCTGTCCCTTGTACCTCAACTGCAGTCAATAAGTTACATCAACAATGTAGAGACAGACTCAAGGCTTTCAGAACTGTAGTGGGGTACAGCCCGAAATATGGTGTTAATATTAGAATAGCAAGAATGATGTATTTAGCGTATATAAGGTCTCTGATAGACTATCATGCACCAGCTTTGGTCCTGCAGAATGGCAAAAGTATTGATAGACTGGAAAAAATGCAAAATGAAGCACTCAGAATTATACTTGGCTGTCCTATAACTACCAAAGTTCTCAACATGCGGAAAGAATTAAATATACTTAGCATTAGAGATAGAATATTTGAAATTAATCTTATGATGGGACTAAAGCTGCTGCGTGATAACAAAAACAACATTGTGTCAGTTGCACTGTTAGAACACATACGAAATGGAACTAGCGAGTCTAAATGGATTCAAAGAACTGCCACTCATATTAAAATGATGGCACTGCACGATGTATATACAGATGAAAGAGTACAGCACTTCCTTCCACCCTGGTAGATAGTACCTTTTGACATCCCGACCCCTGCATACCACACCAAGAAACTAATCACAAGCAACCCTCATGCTCAGCTTGCTGCTAAATTAAGCACCATAGAACACATTCACAATATACAAGCTGAAAACAACATTGCACAGACCATATACACTGACGGATCACTCAATACAGCTACAGGGAGGGCAGGAAGTGCTGTTATTGCTCATCAGCCCGATGGCAGCACAATTCAAAGAAATATCCGAATTAGTAACTGGACGTCCACAATGCAAGCCGAGTTGGTAGCGATACTGGTAGCACTCGAAATTATTGACAACACTGAAGTAGACAGCTTAATTATTTCTGACTCCCTATCCTCACTACGAGCAATAAACAGTTTGCAATCAAGTAATAACGTGCTTGTCTTGGAAGCTAGACGTAGATATATAAGAATACTTTGCAAGAGGGTAAATATAAAAATGTTGTGGATTCCTTCTCACACTGGCATGCAGGAACATGACAAAGTTGACGCCCTTGCTAAGGCTGCAGTAAATAAAGACAGTATTGAATGGAATCTTGAGTTATCAAATAGGTCCCTTAAAAGTGTCATTAGACGAGAACTCCTGGATGGATTTGAAGAAAGTAGAACAGTGCAAACTGGAACTAGCAGGTCCATCGTTCATCACAATGAAATGTGTGAAATAAAACATGTGTATGGGGCAAGTAACAAAGTCGAGCATGGGTCTGAGGAAAAACTGTCCTTACTCTGAATACCGCAACGTCTGTGCTTATATGAATATATGTCACATACACATATTTTATAGCACACATTTAATTTGTATCTAGTTCTTTATTGTTAACTTACATAATCAAAGAACCTTGCAACATCTACATTCGAGGAAGGATTCCAGAAGCAGTTAACAACTGCCATTTCTTGTTTCTGGAATTCTTCTTTATGCTGTAGGTAAAGTAGTTAATAGAACTACAGTCTCCTGCTCCTGGGGTTAGTGGTTCGAGACTACTTGTGCCCAGGGTGAATGTGGAGGTCAGTAGTTCGACCTTGGAGGTGGACCTCGATATACACCTAACGAATAGACATGCACAAGCTGCCTGTCCTCAGTGTATATTTTACACACACACACACACACACACACACACACACACACACACACACACACACACACACACACACACACACAAACACACACACGTGAGTGTGTGATTATGCGAGACTGGTTAACATCAGAACAGCCTTCAGGAACCTGTGTAAGGAATCATTCAGAACCTTCTATACCACATATGTAAGACCAATCCTGGAGTATGTGGCCCCAGCATGGAGTCCGTACCTTGTCAAGCACAAGGCGAAGCTTGAAAAAGTTCAGAGATATGGCACTAGGCTAGTCCCAGAACTAAGAGGCATGAGCTACGGAGAAAGGCTGCGAGAAAAGCACCTCACGACACTAGAAGGCAGAAGAGTATGGGAGACATGATCACTACCTACAAAATTCTCAGAGGAATTGACAAGGTAGATAAAGATAAACTGTTTAACACGGGTGGTACGCAAACAAGGGGACACAGGTGGAAACTGAGTACCCAAATGAGCCAGAGGGACGTTAGAAAGAACTTTTTCAGTGTCAAAATAGTTAACAGATGTAATGCATTAGGCAGTAATGTGGTGGAGGCTGACTCCATACACAGTTTCAAATGTAGATATGATAGAGTCCAGTAGGCTCAGGAATCTGTACATCAGTTGATTGACAGTTGAGAGGCGGGACCAAAGAGCCAGAGCTCAACCCCCCAAGCACAATTAGGTGAGTACACACACACTCACTCTCTCCCTCTCATAAGGGAGGTGGTGGCCGAGTGGACAGCGCTCTAGACTCGTGGACCTAGGGAGTAAATGTTACTCCTACTGCTATGTAACAAGATTTTGTTGGTACATTTTCATGTAAATTCACAACTCTTCGCGCCGGAAACAAGTCATGAGAGAGCCACACAATAATTTTCGGATCTAACCTTCATTCTTTCTCAATGTGTTGTATACAATGAAATGATTATACATTGCTCTGTTGTGAACATTGTATACAGTACCTCAAGATATACATCCCACAACAGTTAACTAGCTCCCAGATACCTAATTAATTCTCTACTCTCTGTAAATGTTAATGTGATGTCACCGAGCAGTAAATAGGTACCTGGAAATTAGACAGTTGCTACGGGTTGCTTCCTGGTGTGTGTGTACTCACCTATTTGTGCTTGCGGGGGTTGAGCTTTGGCTTTTTGGTCCCGCCTCTCAACTGTCAATCAACTGGTGTACAGATTCCTGAGCCTACTGGGCTCTATCACATCTACATTTAAAACTGTGTATGGAGTTAGCCTCCACCACATCACTGCCTAATGCATTCTATCCGTTAACTACTCTGACACTGAAAAAGTTCCTTTTAACGTCTCTGTGGCTCATGTGGGTACTCAGTTTCCCACCAGTGTTGAATAGTTTATCCTTGTTTACCCGGTCGATTGTTTGTGTGTGTGTGTGTGTGTGTGTGTGTGTGTGTGTGTGTGTGTGTGTGTGTGTGTGTGTGTGTGTGTGTGTGTGTGTGTGTGTGTGTGTGTGTGTGCGAGAGAAAAAAAATTAGTTAGTCAGTAATAGTTGATTGACAGTTGAGAGGCGGGCCGAATGAGCAGAGCTCAACCCGCGCCTGCACAACTAGGTGAATACTCTCTCACTCTCTCTCTCTGTCTCTCTCTGTCTCTCTGTCTGTCTCTCTCTCTGTCTGTCTGTCTATCTTTCTCTCTCTCTCTTTCTCTCTCTCTCACCACTCACATATGTGTTGTATGTGGATGCTGAAGTTCAGTCTCTTGTCTATGTATAGGTCAAGGAACTTTCCATAATCATTATTGCTAATGTTAACATTGTGTATCTGAAGTTGAATTTGGTTTCAGGATTTACTTTCGAACAAAAATAGTAGTCGGTCTTTTTTATGTTTGATGTGAGTTTGTTAGTTTACATCCATGAGTGGACTTTTTAAATCTATTATTTTTATTATTATATAGTGCGTTTGGGTTGGGGTCTGAATAGAGGAAGGTAGCATCGTCAGCACTTATGTTTACACTTATTGGAAGTATCTAAGTATCAACTAAAGTATCTTCACACTTGACTTAAACTTTAGTAGCTATTTTCTGGACCATTCCTCAAATTTCGGAGGTCAACGAAGATGGAATTCACATGAAATGGCTTATGTTACCATCACTAATAATGTTGTGTTTTCTGTCTAGCTTCAGACACGGTCATGTTACAATTGTGTCTTAGAGAGTTGCGCGCAATTAAGCATGATAGAAATCACTTACAATTAATGCAGGATGGTAGAAAATCACTTACAATTAATGCATCAAGTTTGGAGACTTGAATTGAAATTGAAATTGAAATAAGTTTATTGAGGTAAAATACACACAAATGGATGAGGTAGCTCAAGCTATTCTCACCCCGTTCAGTACATCGTGTTAATACATAGACACACACACTTGTACACATTTTAGTGTAACAAGCAAGGCAAATAGTTCTGTCTGATGGGTAGAGGCAACTGCACTTGCAGCTGCACCCGTGTGGCGGTGTAGGAAACCATCAATGTATATGATTTGAGAGAGAGAGAGAATGATCTGTAGACAGAGCATCAATATGGCGTAAGGTATTGGGCTTTGCCTCAAGATGAAGCATAATAAAGAACCCGAATATCAGGAGAAAAAATTACATTAAAAACTGTCCACATGATACATATATATAATCACGTTTTAAACATTTTAATTTTATTATTTGCATATATATATATAATTAGGAAGTAATGTTTATCTGGGTAAGTTGTCAGCTTTTATGAACTAATAGCTAGTGCGGCTTGTATACTGGGTACATCCGGTCTCTTACCCTCGACTGCGGCGGTAACTTTATGGTCAGGAAGCCACAAATATTTACAGTTCAAGTTCAAGTATGTTTATTGAGACAAGAAAAAAATACATCTCAAAGGGATAGAGTAACTTAGGCTATTTCTACCCCCTCTACTTCAAGTCCCTCAAGGGGCGTACAAATTCAGTAAGTACAAATAGACAATTAGCATTACAATAATCCCATTTAACATTGCAGGTTAATATAGTAAGTACAGCATACAATTGTTACACTCTTGGGGCAAAATTTTTGTAGCTCCTAAGTATACTGTCTATCATACCATTATCACACATACAAACAATTTGATGTGGTACATTACTTATTTCCTTATTTCTATAGTTATCAATAAGTTGACACTCTAATACATAATGTTCTAAGGTGTGGGCGTGCGGCATACTACATAATTTACACTCCTTATCTTTTTCACTGACATCAACTCCGTATTGCCAGATATATTTGTATCCTAATCTTAATCTCATGTAAATTGAATCCTTCCAAGTTGACTTTCCTTTATCATAGGTGAAGGACGAGTTTGTATTTATTACTGAATAATTCTTAAGTGTGTTACTACTATCCACTATTGCCATTCTTTTTATCATTTCTTCATCTTCATTTCCTCTTATTAATGTTATATATACATGTACACATAATCATACATACATGTACATATATATACATATGAGGTAAATCCAGAGAAATGAAATATGGATTTTTCCGCATACAAATGATTATTGTTTCGTGATCGTCAATTGCATATATACATATACATACATATACATTCACATACATATTCAATCACCCACACAAATACACACATCAATAATCTTTGTATCACAAGTGATTCAACAAGAGGCTCACAAGTCACTATACTAGGCACTTTACATCTATGGTGAGTCGTCCAATTACTAGTCTTGCTCTACACCCACCCAACTGGGCGGCAGCTTTACAGTCATGTGCTCCACACCCACCCAACTGGGCGGCAGCTTTACAGTCATGTGCTCCACACCCACCCAACTGGGCGGCAGCTTTACAGTCATGTGCTCCACACCCACCCAACTGGGTGGCAGCTTTACAGTCATGTGCTCCACACCCACCCAACTGGGCGGCAGCTTAACAGTCATGTGCTCCACACCCACCCAACTGGGCGGCAGCTTAACAGTCATGTGCTCCACACCCACCCAACTGGGCGGCAGCTTAACAGTCATGTGCTCCACACCCACCCAACTGGGCGGCAGCTTAACAGTCATGTGCTCCACACCCACCCAACTGGGCGGTAGCTTAACAGTCATGTGCTCCACACCCACCCAACTGGGCGGCAGCTTAACAATCATGTGCTCCACACCCACCCAACTGGGCGGTAGCTTAACAGTCATGTGCTCCACACCCACCCAACTGGGCGGCAGCTTAACAGTCATGTGCTCCACACCCACCCAACTGGGCGGCAGCTTTATAGTCATGTGCTCCACACCCACCCAACTGGGCGGCAGCTTAACAGTCATGTGCTCCACACCCACCCAACTGGGCGGCAGCTTTACAGTCATGTGCTCCACACCCACCCAACTGGGCGGCAGCTTAACAGTTATGTGCTCCACACCCACCCAACTGGGCGGTAGTTTAACAGTCATGTGCTCCACACCCACCCAACTGGGCGGCAGCTTAACAGTCATGTGCTCCACACCCACCCAACTGGGCGGCAGCTTTATAGTCATGTGCTCCACACCCACCCAACTGGGCGGCAGCTTAACAGTCATGTGCTCCACACCCACCCAACTGGGCGGCAGCTTAACAGTCATGTGCTCCACACCCACCCAAATGGGCGGCAGCTTTACAGTCATGTGCTCCACACCCAACCAACTGGGCGGCAGCTTAACAGTCATGTGCTCCACACCCACCCAACTGGGCGACGGCTTTACAATCATTTGCATGAATTACTTACAGTAAGCAAATTTTAGATACTTCGGTAAGATTTCGGGCAGCACATCATTATAAATGAAGTACTTACACTTTTCTTGGACACCAATGATGGTGTTATCTCTGAATTCCGCGATTTTTTTTAAATTCCAGTACTGTATATAATGACGCAAAGTATGCGAATAGTTCTGCAATAGTGATCCTATCCTGCGTCATAATTTACATACATATCTACTTCTGTTTTGTGTATTAAAATTACTACATTTTTATGTTAATTTATTTCTGTAAATGATGATGATGATAAATTTCAATAAATGTAAGTAAGAACATAAGAACGGAAACTGGTCGCGTAAATGGAAATGGTTGGGTACATTTCCTTTCACCTACCTAATGCGAATATTCATGTGTTCGGACACTGGCGATGGTGTGGTATTGCCTATTTATTTGACCATGTCTTTGCTTTCATTTAAGATATGTTTTCCTTGAAATGTATTTACATTATCGTCTACATCTGTCTTTATTCTGAAATAAAAACCTTTGACGTTACTTTGCATATATGTACATTAATTATAAAATTGATTGGCTTGTGTGCAGGCCTTCACACTCCCTGAGCGAGCCATCAAGTAACTATAAAAAGGCATATATCTTCACTTTCACTTCAGTTATATTTATACCAAAGTATTAACATGCAGCTTATATGTCTTTCTGATGACATAAAAAACTTCGTTTTTTACAATATATAGATTCAATTAACATTGATCTTCGGAAGGTCATAGTTCCCATATCGGTAAGGAGAGCGTCGGCCAAGAAGCCTTGTTTAAAATATGAATATTTTTCCTCTCTAATAAGGTATAATCTCTGTGATGCATTAACACAAACTATTTTATATCTGCCTTTCTGATAACATATATAAATATAATCTTTATTTGTGAATATTTGTTAATTAAGCAATATATCAGAGGGCGTGTAGGGTTCGGTGTTCTATGAACGAAAAGGACTGGAGTAGTTTAAATAGCGAACGCATACCAACGAATAACGCTAGTATCTATATAACAAATTTATTGTCATGTGGAATTGATTTAACTTCCAGACACTTTTTTTTAATAAATATTAAATATTTTGTGGCTGTTTATGAAAAATATTATTATAAATACACATTCTACTTGTTAATATTACCAATTAAATTTGCGACAATTTGAGCCATGAAATACGACGACTGGATCACTGTGTACAGGAGGCTGTTATGGCAGCAAACACTCTCCAGGCGACCATATATCTTGGATAAGTCGCTCCACACAATTGTCGCTTGGACCGTCGACTTCCTATGGCGTCACCTCTCACATATTTACGTCTCATTTCGTTATGAAATTAGATTATTTCAGAGTAAAAATAGGTTTGATCATGTTCTACGTGTAGCACCAACATTATAGTAAGTAAATATACCATATTTCTTCATTACTTACGTAATGCTAATACGATTTGGGTAGTTTTGGCCTGATTTGGGTCGATTTGGGTAATTCTATGGACCCGCTAATACAGTACAGTGGATCTGTCGTTAATAAGTACTCTACATGAAATCCCACAAATAACTTACCTAGTCTATTGAGTCCATGACTGTAGTGGCCTCGCGTGTCAGCAGCGACCAAGACATCAGCCAGTGCAGCAGCGTGTTGCCTTGGTGTGCCTACTGCTAACATACAGTCAACCATGTAGCGGTGGACCTCATCTGTGGTGTACTGATAGAAAATGTACATAAATATTTAGTACACAAGGATGTACATGTATTGTGTCAACAAGGTGTGAGCAACCTTGTATCGAGTGATTAGGATTAAGGAACATAATTACACTTAGATTGAATGTAATCTAACCTAAGTAACATAGTTTAGCAGTCCCTGTGGTGCAGTGGTTGAGCCACTTGGTCCACACTTTGCGAGCGATTTGGCTCTGTTTGTATCCTGGCCAAGGAGGATTGACTGGGTGCCAATCCTTAACTGTATGCCTCTGTTCACCCAGCAGCGAATGGGTACCTGGTCATTATACGATTTGAAGGGTTGTATTCCAGGAAAAATTCAGATTAAGGACCTGCCTGAAATGCTATGTGTGCTACTGACTTTACAAGAATGTAAGAACTCTTGTATAAATAAATAAAAAAAGAACAGTCCTAGAGTCAGCAATTATTAGGGAGATTATATACGAAGTACTGTATATAAACAGTACAGTACTGTACTGTACTTGTATTTACCACTACTACTAATAAACTCTAATAATATTATTTATAAGACTGTACATACAGTACAAAGAACATGAGATGACGGGACAATTATAAGTACAAGAGGTACACTAAAAATGAACCCATTTTAATGCAAAGCATTTTGGGCAAAATTTAGAATAATTTAGATAAAATAATTTACAGGTATAAGGGGGTAAACACTTAATATTACATAATACTACTACTTAATAATACTAGTAAAAAGAGAAGTATGCTAACAGATGGGAGAATGTTCATGAAATATACCAAATCCAAATACAATAAGAAATTATGACAGGTACAGACTAATACAGTATGGAATCTGTAATACTAGCAACAGTACAGAAGTGGTATAGTGTTGTTAATAATATTTTCAGTAAGAAGAGGTCACCTGGCAAGTGAGCTCTTCTTACTTTTCATGGCCTTGTGGTTCCTCTGGCTGGTCACTCTCCCTCAGATTCAGATTCAGATTCAGATGTTTATTCAGGTAAGGTATATACATACAAGTGATGTTACATTAAAGGATTGATATATAGATAGAGCTAGTACATACAATGCCTAAAGCCACTATTACGCAATGCGTTTCGGGCAAGAAAAAACATTAATATCTAGAACTTAATACTAATTGAGCATAAAGAATAAAAGATGTTGAGAACAAATACAAATAAAGATAAAAAAAAAGGGGGAACATGACTGAAAAAGCAGCACAAATACAATAGGTTGACAAACAGTGTTGATTAAAAAAAAAGAAAAAAAAAAAGAAAATAACAGACATGGGTTGACAATAGAGGAGTGAGGTAGATTACAGGGAATTTATTAGGTAGTGTTTAGTTTTTATCTTAAACTGGTTGAGAGAGGTACAGTCTTTAACATGGTTGGGAAGGTCATTCCACATTCTGGGCCCCTTGATTTGCAGAGCATTTCTAGTTTGATTAAGACGTACTCTAGGAATATCAAAACTGTATTTATTTCTGGTGTGGTGCTCATGGGTTCTGTTACAACCTTCTATGAAGCTTTTAAGATCAGGATTGGCATTATAGTTTAGCGTTTTAAATATGTATAATACACATGAGAGAATGTGCAGTGACTTAATATCTAACATATTAAGAGATTTGAGTAGGGGTACCGAGTGATGTCTGGGGCCAGAGTTGGATATTGTTCTAATAGCGGCTTTGTGCTGGGTAATTAGAGGACGTAAGTGATTTTGGGTAGTAGAACCCCAAGCACAAATACCATAGTTGAGATAAGGATAGATAAGGGAGTAATAGAGAGTCACCAGAGCAGGGCGTGGTACATAATATCTGATCTTAGAAAGAATGCCCACAGTTTTTGAAACTTTTTTTGATATATTTAGAATGTGTCCCTGGAAATTCAGCTTGTGGTCAATGAGAATGCCAAGGAATTTGCCATCTAATTTGTCATCTAATTTGTCATCTAATTCCCTCGACCTTTCGTCAACTGGTGGACAAGATCCGGACTGAGATATTACGGTATCTTTGGGTTCCTGGCTGCCATCTTGCCTTCAGATGGATTACCTCCCATTGTGATCCCTGGGAATGTCCTCGTGGATGCGGCGGCGACGCTGGCCCATACTTCGGGCCGGCTGGAGGAACTTCCTGTGGTACCTCAGGAAACTTTCCTGACGCCCCATCAGGCTTGTGTCGCCTTGCTGCGTACACAGCTCCTGCACCAGATTCATCTTGGACATATTGGTGCTTCTGCATTCCCTAGCCTATAGCCGGGCATCGGGACCCCTGTCTCCTTACCTGGGATCACTCGGCTGCGGACTGGGTTTACGGGACTTAATTAATATGAATTATTGTGGCTCATATCCATCGTCTGGACTTTCTAGACTCGCCGGACTGTCAATGGTGCCCGGTTACGGAGGAGGTAGTTGAATATTTCCCGCTATACCGTCAGCGACTCCACACCGCCTGGGCAATGTCCTGCTGCGACTTGTACCACATTCAAAATTCGTGCCTTGTGCTTCCCGCCCTCCTCGACGGCCATGGCGTTGAGAGAGACTTGCGTCACGACGTCCTGCGCCTCACGTTTCGCTACCTACAGGCCACTCATAGTCTCATAGACATCTAGCTGTAACCTGTAAAGCCGACGCCTGTAGGCCTCCCTGCTGGCTCGCCGGGTCCCTCCAGCAACCCCTAACCATCATAATTTAAAATATTTTATTTACAAGAAGGTACAATGGGTTGGTGAGATTACATAAGATTGATAATTTTACCTTCTTGCAAAGCCACTAACATGCATAGCGTTTCGGGCAAGTCCTTAATCTAACATATCAGGTAAGGTGAAAAAAGACATTGTAGCAAGGTTTTATATCAATAATATAAATTGACAGAGGTAATTACACTGGTAAATTATGGGCTATTCATGCCCGTGCCAACTTTTGGGTGGCTTAATCTTCAGCAATTTACACTGGTAAAGCTGAAGTACTTAGTCTTAAGTACTAATATTGGGGAAAGTGGGTAGTACAAGAAGTGAGAGTTTGAACCACAAGGTAGGAAACTATGAGGATGTAATTAGGTACTTTTTGGTTTTACTTTTGAACAACCCTACAACAACTTGTGGCAAACAAAATATTGCACTTCGTTACAATATTGGTGACGGTCTGCGTTCCTCCCTCGGCTCAGAATATTATTGTACAAGACTTCATGTCATTACAACCAGTCTCAGATGACGGTGAATGTGCTTATGTGAATAGAGTAAGAGAAATCCCAGAATGAAATACTATTCCAAATAGCCCAGAGACTATATATAATACTGGTGATGTTCGTCTCAGAATTCTTATTGGCATTGTATCGAACATCGCACTGCTGAGTGCCAATATGTTTAAGTTTAAACAACAGTTACAAAAGCTTGAGGGTAACGCCACTACATATACTTTGATGCTTTTGTCAATAAAACACGAAATAATGACAAGACTTTATCACCTTTACTGAGCACATTAACCCCCTCACCGTCCTGTGATGCTGCAACATCCACAAGTGAGGGAGAAGTGGAGAGATTCGCTTGAACATTCACATACCTGCAAGATCATGCAGAAAATCCTAAGCATGGGAATCATTCACTCTCTCACAGTACACAGTCTATAGTAAAATCAACTCTAGTTTTGTTAGAAATAAATCTTGGCCTTATAAACTTGCTCACATTTTTAGATATGGTAACTATTCAAAGGACTTGCAGAAGACGTAGTATACATGGACTTTTCTAACGTTTTTGATAAGGAACAACATGAAAGACTGACAAAGGTAATTACAAAGCACGTGGAATAATCTCAATTAGTATTAAGTTTTAGTCTTTAGTGTTTTTCCTGCCCGAAACGCTTTGGGTAATAGTGGCTTTAGGCATTGTATGTACTAGCTCTATCTATAAATTCATCAATATTTGTATTACCCCTTGTATGTATGTACTTTACCTAAATAAACATTTGAATTTGTTTTTTTGAAATTTTATTACTAAAATGGATACAACAATGATTAGAACAAAGAAAGAAAAGGTGTCGCCATAAATGGAAATGAACTTGACTTGAAAGAGTGGGGTGCCGCAAGGTTCCATCTTGGGGACAATCCTTTTTGTCATATGTATCAGTGATATTGAGGCCTTACAAAGAGATTTACATAAACTCAATAAATGGTCGGAATACTAGCAAATGCTTTTTAACGTGGAAAAATATAAGACCTTGCATGTTGAGAGTAACAATGCACATCACAGTTGTCAAATAAAAAATTCTACCATTCAGCAGATTGATAAAGAAAAGGATCTAGGAGCTAGGCTAACAGTCAGAATCCACCAGTCATCGAAAGTTGCACAAGCGGGAGCTGCAGTAAATAGTCAAACGAACCTTTGACTTAAACGAAAGAAAGTGGTTATTGAATGAGTCTCTGGTGCGTCCCCAATTAGACTACTGTATCCAAGCATGGAGACCTCATCTTCAATAGGACACCTGATTTGAGTTTTAACACGGCGACAAAAATCATCCAGAACTAAGTTGACTCATACCAGGAACGGTTGAGGACCACAAAAGGCTAACAACTCTGCAAACAAGTTTAAGTTCAAGTATGTTTATTGAGACAAGAAAGAAATACATCTCAAAGGGATAGAGTAGCTTAGGTTATTTCTATCCCCCCTTAAACTCTGCAAACCAGACATGACAGGGCTAATCTCTTCGAAACTTTTAAAATACCGAACAAGTTGGTGGATATTAATCCAGACTACTACTTTAATATGTCAAATGTAACACAAACAAGGAGCAACAACTAAAAGCACAACAAGCCATAATGCAGGACAGAAAACAGGACATGGGTTTTCACCCATAGGATTAAAACTCATGGAACCGATAAAACTCATGGAGCTTTGGCGGTCAGTGTCAATGAGCTGTCAATGAAAAGATACTACAGCAGTTCAAACTCAAGCTAGAAAAAATATCAGGAAACATAGTTGGGGGTGGGGATGCGGCGCCTTTGTCAGGCCGCTGGCTTCCTGTCCCTGTCGAAGCCAATCGTAAATGGTGGCCCTCAGGTAAATTAAATAATAATAATTATAATTTCAGTTGCAAATACGTTTGGGGACTATTCAAGCTTGTTCACAATAGTAATAATATTTATTCACAAGAAGGTACAATAGGTATGTGAGGTTACATAAGTTAGTTTAGTTCATTTATTATGCACCCCATACCCATCTTGTGGGCGGTAGTGGAAAGGGTTACAGAGGCACATAATGGGCTCAGGAACTGAACCCCACAATTCATTTAGCTAAGCAAGTTACAATCTTGATGAGCTAGTTACAAAATTCAGTATAAGTCGTCACATAAGAGTGGTATTTTTACATTCTTGCAAAGCCGCTAACACGCATAGCGTGTCGGCCAGGTCCTTAATCCAACATATATCAGGTAAGACGAAAAAAAGTACATTGTTACCTTTTAAAACCAAAAAGTACCTAATTTCATCCTCATAGTCTCCTACCTTGTACTTCAAACTCACACTGTTCTTGTACTAACCCACTTCCCCTAATATTAGTACTTAAGACTAAGTACTTCATCTTTACCAGTGTAATCACCTGTCAATTTATATTGTTGATATAAAACCTTGCTATAATGTACTTTTTCACCTTACCTGATATGTTAGATTAAGGACCTGCCCGAAACACTATCCGTGTTGGTGGCTTTACAAGAACGTAAAAATATCGCTCGAATGTAATCTCACCAACTCATTGTACCTTCTTGTAAATAAAATATTATATTATTATTATTATTATTATTATTATTATTATTATTATTATTATTATTATTATTATTATTATTATTATTATTATATGGTTTATTTCAAACATGCTATATGTGATTTTGTGCAGTGCGGCGAAAGCTTTTTTAAGGCCTGTTGCTAGGAAACATCCTCATAGTGATTAATTTTTCAGATTGTCTATTGGCAGACAAATGTTGCACGGTATGCAACCTGCACGGGACTGAGCATGAAGGAGACAAACTCTCCATGATACAGAGCGGTAGTGTGAGTAGCAGAACTCAGGAAATAACCTATTTGATACTTCCTAAGTGTATGTACCCAGTGCGTACCCTGCATGGCCACTAGGCAAAGGGAGCCACCCTACTCACACAAACCACCACCACCTTATAGAAGCAACCAGCCACCTCCACAACTATTCCTACCTATGACTTACAGACTGGCACCTTATATCTCAGTGTAATAAGTCGGTAGTAGCTCCCATATTGTGGAAAAAAAAGAGGTAGAAGAGGAAGAGGGTTGAAAGTTCGCTTGTAGCGTGTCATACGGAATACACACGACCCCAGCCACCGCAAGTGAGGCGGAGAAAGCGCACCGCACCGTCAACACTCCACAGGTGTCGGCTGTCAACCACAGAGTTACAGCCCCGCTCCTGTGCCAGATAAGTCCACTACGGGCTCGCCATAGCCCGTGCTACTTGGAACTTTTTTGTTCCGAGTAGCTGAATAAAAAAAGAACAACAAAAGGCTCTCAACATTAATCATACGGTAAGGGAAGCCTCCGGCAGCTGCAGTTGGTGACCTACATCATCAATGATCTGGCACATAGACGGGACCTTGTGGAGCTCTAAGATGATCATCAGCACAGGTGGACGACAAAGCAGCAAGTGGACATGAGGAGCATTTTCGTAAATCAACACGTCAAGTTGCAGGCGATGAGTCAGAATAGCATGGCTATTAGACGAATTCAAAACGTGAATTCAGAGACAATTCTACAACAGATGTTCAAGAGATGTGTAAATATTTCATTCAAAATTATCTGCTGCCAGAAGTCTTGGCCAAATATCCCCAGTTTGCTAACTGTAGGAAGTAACTGAGTGATTGTAACCTATCCACCGCTGCCCACTGGATGGGGGGGGGGGGGCGGTGTGCAGGACAAACATATAAATTGTGACACTAGGCTCTCCACATATGTCAGTTGCTTAATTTAGAAACTGCACTTGTGGTCGATCGTGAACTCATTGATGATTTGACGACATATATTGAATTTTGTAACTAGCTCATCAAGATTGTAACTTGCTTAACTAAATTAATTTTGGGGTTCAGTCCCTGAGCCCATTATGTGCCTCTGTAACCCTTTCCACTACCACCCACAAGATGGGTATGGGGTGCATAATATGTGTATGGGGTGAGGGAGGAAAAGGGGTGAAAGAGGAAGGGACAGAAGTGGGAGAGAGAGAGAGAGAGAGAGAGAGAGAGAGAGAGAGAGAGAGAGAGAGAGAGAGAGAGAGAGAGAGAGAGAGAGAGAGAGAGAGAGAGAGAGAGAGAGAGAGGGGGGGGGACCCTGGCCTAACCGGGTACACTTCCTAATAAGAGGTTTTTATTTTATCTAAGGTTTTTATTTTATTTTCATTAATATTGCAATAATGTTAATTTACCGAGCACGTTTGTTTGTTTACACTTCGATATCGCCAACGTGGCCGATAATAAAGTGACCGATAATAAAGATAAAGATAATAATAACAAACTTTGCTTTCAGACAACACTCAGCCCCCTTGTTTAAATCCCTAAACATGCTAAATATAAACTCGCTCCACACATTGAAATTGAAATAAGTTTATTGAGGTAAAATACACACAAAGGGATGAGGTAGCTCAAGCTATTCTCACCCCGTTCAGTACATCGTGTTAATACATACATATACATACATCACAAACAATAAACATATTACCAAACATTCTGAGAGATAAACATATACATTTCCTACTCCACACATTCTTTTGTGCCATTTACAGTTACAAAACCCTGTTCTTCAATGCAAACCTTGTTCTGAAACTTCCTGGACAAATGTAATAGAACCCATAATAACCACACCAGAAATAAATATCTCTTTGATATCCCTAAAGTCAAACTTAATCTGTGTAAACACTATGCAAATAAAGGGACCTAATCTGTGGAACTCACTCCCTAACGAATTGAAAAGCTGTTCAACTTTTGCCTTATTAAAAAATAAAACCAAAAAGTACCTAATTTCATCTTCATAGTTTCCTACCTAGTGCTTTAAACTGGCACGGTATCTAGTGCTACTCAATCCCCAAATGTATGTACCTAAGCCATACAACTTTACCATTGTAATCATTGCTATCATCTTGTATCATTATTGTTACTTTGAACGCATGTTTTACTACGTTATACCTTGAAATAATCCTCAAATTATGCTACAATGTACTTGTTTATAACCCTCAAATTTTACTTTAATGTACCTACTAATCTCTGCCAAATTTTCTTACAATGTACCTGTTAACATTTTTTCAATTTTGCTAGAAATTACCTACTTAAAATTATCTGTTAGATTAAGGACCTGCCCGAAACGCTATGTGTGTTAGTTAGTGGCTTTACATGAATGTAAAAGCTTCAATGCTATGTACTCTCATAAACCCAATGTACCTTCTTGTATATGTATAAATACATAAATAAATAAATAAAATAAACCATGACATCAGTGAAAACATCCTATGGACGAGATCCATTGACTGCCATTGGTAAAGCCGTTGTATACAACACACCATATCACGCCATCAGTAAAGGATATATCACGCCATCAGTAAAGGATCAGTAGAGCGATTCAAATTGCACAGTGAAGAATATACTGAAAAAGGACGTGTCAGGAGCAGTCAAAGTAGTGACTATAACCAGTCTAATTTGTTTGCCAACCGGAAGTCACGGCAAGCCAATCTGGGATTCTCCTTATTCAAGCCGGCATCAGGGCGGCCCGGGAGCTAGCCCTTCTTCAGGTGCTGTAAGACAGAGCTCCACACTCGGCAAGACCGAGTGTGGAGAACAGCTATTTACCATACTACGAGTGTTGAACCTGAGGTAGGGACTAAGAGCACGCCTGTCAGCTAGCCAGGACGAGCTTCTCAAGGCCCACTATCGACCAGAATAGAATTACGACAAGAAAGCCAATGACTGCTATAGGTGGGCGACCAAGCACTGCTACTTCCGCCCGTGAGTCACAACATGCTGTTGATACAGTGACAAGGATCTTACACAGTGACATGGACCATTCACAGTGATATATGGACCATCCCATATATCACCCGGAAGCACCTCAAGGTAACCATCCCATCTTCCTAGATCTCAAACCGACGTGTCATTATTCTGAGTGAGCTCGCCAGAATGGATATGGGTGGTCAGCTTTTTTGTTGAATCAGAGGTTGCTTATCCAACAGGAAGTCATCTGTATTCTTCCAGGGACACAGGAGTGTAACAAGAGACTGAACTAGGCATGTTACAGGTAAGTGTCCTCTGCCCTACCGTAATTTTAATTATCTCTGTGCTTAGTAAACCCAATGTGCACATCATTATGATGATGTAATGATAACATTGGGTATGCTAACACGCAAGACACTTAACTCCTTATTAGACACGTTAGGACCCAGGTTTAGTCATCTCAGCAGAAAAAAACAAAATCGGCGTCCACCCAGGCAGCGAGGAACTGTTCGCAAGATGCAACTGTATGATGGCTTTCAGCTTGACTACGTAAACAAATTCAAATACCTTGGCCTTGAAGTCCTACTAGTGGTAACTAGTAGGACTTCAGGTCTAGTAGGTCCTGTGGTAACATTCAGGACCATGTATCACTCGTAACATGTATTACTCAGGCTATGGTGCCAATGTCAAAATTATTAAAAGTACATCTTGTATACAGTATGATCCTTGGTTGATTCGGTGCACCTTTGCTTGTTTTAGTGCTTGAAAGAAAGCTTTGAGGGATTGAAAAACCTGCATAACGAAGTCTGGAGGATTATCCTTGGTGTCCCCGTGCCACAAAGATACATAATATGAGAAGGGAACTTAATATTCCGAGCATCATTGATCGTGTTACTAAAATTAATGCTCTTATGGGGGGTATAAAAATGGTTAGGCTAGATCATCTTTACACTTGCGCAAAAGCACTTCAGACCGCTACTAAAGGTTAACATTGTTCAAAATGAATTACTAAACAGCAACTGAACTCAGACTGCATCAGATTTACAGTTTGTAGCAAGAGACACCAATGGCACTTTCCTGCATCGTGGGAGATTACTTTCTTTCACATTTGTATCCTCCGTTTTAACCCAGGAAGCACATTAAAGATCAGCCCAAGCATCGTCTTGAGGCTCTTAAGCCATATTGATACTTTCTCCACACTGTTTTCTCTCTCTCTCAACCCATATACACAGATTGCTCCCTACACCGCCCCATGAGTGCAGCTGGATGTGCAGTTGTCATGATAATGGGTGATGGCTCCGTATAAACAACTGGACCTCTACCTTTCAGACCGAACTATTTACCATACTTCTTGCACTCAAATGATTACAAGTCTCCAAACTTGACATTAATCAATGTGATTCCTAATCATCCTGAATTGCAATATCTCTCTAAGACAGTTGTAACATACTCTTGTCCTAGGCTAGATACAAATAAAATAAAAATATTACTGATGCTAACAGACTCCATTTCATGTGGATTCCATCTCATGTTGGCTTCCGAATGCATGACTGAACTCTAGCCCAAGAACCTGTCTTCAAATAAAGTTTTTTTTTTAAGAATATATATACAAGAATTCTTACTACTAGCACGCGTAGCGCTTCAGGCAAGTCCTTAATCCTAAGTTCCCTGGGATACGAC
The DNA here is from genome assembly GCF_040958095.1 of Procambarus clarkii. NCBI lineage: Eukaryota > Metazoa > Arthropoda > Malacostraca > Decapoda > Cambaridae > Procambarus > Procambarus clarkii. The sequence goes on from NC_091159.1 coordinate 54,140,951, forward strand.
CCCCGCGAAGAATCGTTTTAACAACCCATGTACAAATGGGTAAAAGTACCCACTTTACTGTTGAGTTAAACAGAGGCTACAGTTAAGGATTTGCGCCCAGTAAATCCTCCCCGGCCAGGATACGAACCCAGGACAAAGCGCTTGCGAAACGCCAGGCGAGTGTCTTAACAACTACGCCGCAGAGACTATGGAGTTGACTATAATAATGAATTATTATAACCTTGAATTACCTATAAGCAGCCTGAGAACAATAATTCACCACGAACTTCAGCTAAACCTTGTAAATTTGAGACAAAGTGAAATCTACAGTAGCAATTCCATCTATCATACAAGAGCCACACATCTACGGGTCATCCAATTATATCAGCAGACTCCTAGATGTTACCACTGCTCTGCTCGGCTGTAAGTATCTCTGGAAGGTTTGGATTATGTTCTGACGTTGATATGACCAAATGTAAAATTGTCAGCAAAATTATTCGCACACCCTCCGTCATTATATGTGAGGGGGTGTGAATCTAGAGACAGCTTTATAATAAACGTTGAAGAAATTTGTAAATATTTCATTCAAAATGGTCTACTATCAGAAATTTTAGCCAAATATCCCCAATTTGCTATATGTAAGTAATAAATGTGGGTGACTGTAACCTTTCCACCCTTGTCCACTAGATGGGGGGTGGAATATCCTGGATATTTATCCTGGAGGGTGGAATATCCTGGATATTTATCCTGGAGGGTGGAATATCCTGGATATTTATCCTGGAGGGTGGAATATCCTGGATATTTATCCTGGAGGGTGGAATATCCTGGATATTTATCCTGGAGGGTGGAATATTCTGGATATTTATCCTGGAGGGTGGAATATCCTGGATATTTATCCTGGAGGGTGGAATATTCTGGATATTTATCCTGGAGGGTGGAATATTCTAGATATTTATCCTGGAGGGTGGAATATCCTGGATATTTATCCTGGAGGGTGGAATATCCTGGATATTTATCCTGGAGGGTGGAATATTCTGGATATTTATCCTGGAGGGTGGAATATCCTGGATATTTATCCTGGAGGGTGGAATATTCTGGATATTTATCCTGGAGGGTGGAATATTCTGGATATTTATCCTGGAGGATGGAATATTCTGGATATTTATCCTGGAGGGTGGAATATTCTGGATATTTATCCTGGAGGGTGGAATATTCTGGATATTTATCCTGGAGGGTGGAATATTCTGGATATTTATCCTGGAGGGTGGAATATCCTGGATATTTATCCTGGAGGGTGGAATATTCTGGATATTTATCCTGGAGGGTGAGCAGGATAAACAAATTAAATTACGGAGCTAGCTCACAGCCTATGTAAGTTGCTCAGCTGAGAGACTGTATACTTGTGGTCGTTCTCGAACTCATTGTTGATATAATAATTCGTTAAACTGTGTCACTAGATTATCAAGACTGTATCTTACTTTACTAAATGATTTTTGGGGGTTCACTTCATAAACACATTATGTGCCTCTGTAACCTCTTCTACTACCACCCACAGGATGGGTATGGGGGTGCCCCATAGGATGGGTATGGGGTCTATTACCATCCACAGGATGGGTATGGGGGGTTGCACTACCACCCACAGGATGGGTATGGGGGTGCCCCATAGGATGGGTATGGGGTCTATTACCATCCACAGGATGGGTATGGGGGGTTGCACTACCACCCACAGGATGGGTATGGGGTACACTACCACCCACAGGATGGGTATGGGGGTGCCCTATCACCCACAGGATGAGTATGGGGTGCACTACCACCCACAGGATGGATATGGGGTGCTCTACCACCCACAGGATGGGTACGTGGTGCCCTATCACCCACAGGATGAGTATGGGGTGCACTATCACCCACAGGATGAGTATAGGGTGCCCTACCACCCGCAGGATGAGTATGGGGTGCACTACCACCCACAGGATGAGTATGGGGTGCACTACCACCCGCAGGATGAGTATGGGGTGCACTACCATCCACAGGATGACTATGGGGTGCACTACCATCCACAGGATGAGTATAGGGTGTCCTACCACCCACAGGATGAGTATAGGGTGCCCTACCTTCCACAGGATGAGTATGGGGTGCCCTATCACCCACAGGATGAGTATGGGGTGCACTATCACCCACAGGATGAGTATAGGGTGCCCTACCATCCACAGGATGAGTATGGGGTGCACTATCACCCACAGAATGAGTATGGGGTGCACTATCACCCACAGAATGAGTATGGGGTGCACTACCACCCACAGAATGAGTATGGGGTGCCCTATCACCCACAGGATGAGTATGGGGTGCACTACCATCCACAGGATGAGTATAGGGTGCCCTACCACCCGCAGGATGAGTATAGGGTGCCCTACCATCCACAGGATGAGTATGGGGTGCACTATCACCCACAGGATGAGTATAGGGTGCCCTATCACCCACAGGATGAGTATGGGGTGCACTATCACCCACAGGATGAGTATGGGGTGCACTATCACCCACAGAATGAGTAAGGGTGCCCTATCACCCACAGAATGAGTATGGGGTGCACTATCACCCACAGAATGAGTATGGGGTGCACTACCACCCACAGAATGAGTATGGGGTGCACTACCACCCACAGAATGAGTATGGGGTGCACTACCACCCACAGGATGAGTATGGGGTGCACTACCACCCACAGGAAGGGTAAAGTGCACAATAACTAAACTAAACCACTAGTGGGCTGAGTGTGGTCTTAAGGTCACACAACCAAGGATGAAAAACAAGAGAGACCAGATGCTTTCAGCAAATACTGTTAGCACTTGTGTGCAAGATTTAATATTTCGAAGCTTTATTCATAAGTGATTTATACGAATCATTACCGCTATAACTGGAGTAAACAGGTGTACAGCCGTATAAAAAGTATACCTGTAATTCGAGTTGAGACAAATTTTTTTTTACAAAATTCGAAAGATGAGGCTTGTATAACGTAATATAATATGCATTGTCTGCCTACTGTAGGTAATGACTTACCATTGAGTACCTTCCAAAACTATAGGTGCATGTGCTGGCAATTCTGATGGTACCAAGTTAAATAAATTGATGACTTAGCAGGGTTATGTACGACGCTCGGAGCATAAATGGAGAATCCGCCGGACATGATGTTTCATTCTTTTAACAGCGAAATCTCTTGTAGTCTGGCAAGAATCAATCGTAACGACAAACAAATATAAATAACATCTTTAAAACTGTTTATTGCTTCACAATAATAAATCCCCATTACTAATTCTTATATATAATGCTAGAATTTATGGATTATGTAATTGTTAAATTTATGCCAAGACTCGACTTTTATATATATATATATATATATATATATATATATATATATATATATATATATATATATATATATATATATATATATATATATATATATATATGTGAGAAAGCTGCATGAACGCGCAAGCCATATATCACTAAGAACTCTTTGACCCGGCCAGGATTCGAACCCATGCCGTCCAGGGTCACCCCTAAACGTACACAGTACCGTGACCACCGCACCAATGATCGTCTATAAGGATTGTCTATAGGATCGTCTAAGGATCGTCTATAAGGATATGGCTTGCGCGTTCATGCAGCTTTCTCACACATGTTAGACTCAGTGCGGCCCGTGCATGCGCCAGAATTTGATGAAAAACTGTACCCAAATGGATCCATGAGTGTCGTCGGGGATTGGTCAGTCAGGGAGCTTAGTTAATAAGCGCCAAGACTGACCAATCCTTATAGACGATCATTGGTGCGGTGGTCACGGTACTGTGTACGTTTAGGGGTGATCCTGGACGGCATGGGTTCGAATCCTGGTCGGGTCAAAGAGTTCTTAGTGATATATATATATATATATATATATATATATATATATATATATATATATATATATATATATATATATATCATATATATATATATATATATATATATATATATATATATATATATATATATATATATATATATATGTCGTACCTAGTAGCCAGAACGCAGTTCTTGGCCTACTATACAAGGCCCAATTTGCCTAATAAGCCAAGTTTTCCTGAATTAATATATTTTCTCTAAATTTTTTCTCATGAAATGATAAAGCTACCCATTTCATTATGTAAGAGGTAATTTTTTTTATTGGAGTTAAAATTAACGTAGATATATGACCGAACCTAACCTATCTTTATAGGTTAGGTTAGGTTAGGTAGCCGAAAAAGTTAGGTTAGGTTAGGTTAGGTAGGTTAGGTAGTCGAAAAACAATTAATTCTTGAAAACTTGGCTTATTAGGCAAATCGGGCCTTGCATAGTAGGCTGAGAAGTGCGTTCTGGCTACTAGGTACGACATATATAAATATATATATATATATATATATATATATATATATATATATATATATATATATATATATATAACGCGATTTAACGACTGATATGGGGGGTGGTACCCAAGTCGTTAAGTCCGTTGCTCCGCTGTCGGAAAATCCGACACCATTTAATAATAATATCATACAGACAGATAAGAGCTGTGTTGTATAAACAAGTTACCCATAGAAAACGTAACTTGTAGTGGAATTACCGTCTAAGGAAAACGGGATATCATCACCACATACTATTATAAATCACCACCTATTATGGTGGGAATTATTCTTAAATACATTAGTCTTTGGACTTTACCATCATAAAAACATCTTATATAAATTAACTTAATTATCAATATTAAAGTAGAGTAAATGTGACCCTTCTATCACTTTCTGAAATGTGGACAATGTAAGCCAGGCGTCAGAGTGAGGAGGAAGGAGGGCAGCCATTATTGTTTATACGAGACCAGAGGCACACGGGAGCAAATACGGCTCCTGTTAATTTTACTTGGACGTAGTGTTATGGAAGCCAAAGGTGTACCATTTTCAACACGCTGTCAACAAATTCAAGTTAAGTGTTCTTTCCGAAACCCGTTTATCATTCATTTATGACCATTAATGTCAGGATATAGGGTGACCCGGTTAGATCACGTGGAAGCCTCAAACTAAAGGTAATTAAGCCAGGTCTTCATGTTCCATGTACAGTTTTCTCTGAAATACTTGTCATATATAGGATTCTGGCTTCACAGCTAGCGCACTTTTGACAGGTCAAGACGAGGAAGCAAGATTTGTGCACCAGTTACTGGGTGATATGGAAGCTACCTCAAAGAGGATAATTTGGTGTCTACACCCTAGTTATACCTGGTGGACTAACCTGCTGTACTATAAGATAAGGAACCTCTTCAATGTGATTGGCTGCATATATATAAATATAACCCCCCTAATGTGTAGAGGATCGATTTGTGAGATTATGAGATTATTGCAGAAATACAGTCCACTTATCATTATACAAATTGCTATCGAAGTATATAAATTAACGTAAATATAAATTCATATAAATTAAATAAATATAAATCTCACAGGTCGGTTCCCACATTATTTGGTCATCTTCGAACCGGATGACGGATTATTTGATCCTTTGAACCCACATTTGGTCATCTTAGTACCGGATGAACCAGTTAACCAGTGGATTCATTAAATATACTAGTGCAGTGTTATTTAAACAAAGCCAGCAGTCAAGACGGCAGCGTAGCCTCGAGGGAGCTCAGGAGCCTCCCTCAGCCGAGATCTGCCTCATCAGCGGTTTCAGGGACACCCACAGACATTTGGTGGCGTGTTATTCTGTGAAATGACAGCGCTAATATAGAAGCCAGCCAAATTAGTGGCTGGGGTCTTCGTGAGATTGTTCACGAATTTCGTGGTGTTACATTTCGCGAGAGATTATCTACGAATTTTGTGGAGTTTATTTCGCGAGGTCACTAATAATATTTAATACTTCTAGATAATATTAGAAGTTTCATAGAGCTAATTAAGAGGCTATTATCAATAATTGTGTATATTATTTCTCCAAAATAGAGAATTATTTAATACATTGCACTAGTGATCACAGTATAATATTTACTAATTGCCAACCCACAACAGGGTAGGATATTAACCATTGACTAGTTGAACTATTATCGTTCATCCTAGTCCCATTATTACCATAGTCAGTTGTACTATATTGAATAACCTAACACCATTAATGAATGGTCCAGACCCTATTTTGGGTGTAATTTTTATCAACTCGAGTTGAGTTGTATATATAATAATTTACTTATGATCATTACACCTTTGAGTGATTAATTAGTGTCTCTACCATCCTAGGGTGATATAGAAGAGCTAACCTAAAGGTACTTCCAGTGACACTGGTTTATCACTCAAATCATTAGTGTGTATGATTGTATATATATAATGTGTATTAATTTTAAGTGCTAACCTCTAGTAGAGGTAGGATTATTGCCTAGTGAGTGCAGAATTTACCCTAGGCTATCATTAGAGTTTGTTCAGTATTATGAGCAGCCCAAGTACAAGCCCCACAAGGCTTCACCAACTAGCCAGTATGGATAATGCAGGGAGAATGAAAAGAACCCTTGCAGGTCTTAAAGGCCACTTAACAAGACAGATCAAGAAATGTGAAGATTTGTCACAACAATCAACAGTTGATTATGCTGACCTGGAAAGCTATTATCAAGCAGCTGCAGGTAAATTTGAGCAAATCAAAGCCAAATGGCTGTCCTTGTGGGGACAGACTACTACCATCGATTCATCGGTAGCCCTACTAAATATCAGGGCATAACCATGTTAAAGTCTGCAGGAGGTAAATTACTCTCAGGTCCAGTATCAAGCCTGAGGAGACCTATGCCTGCAGATAAACAATACCAGTAGAAATCTAAATTTGTCAGCTGATTATATTTCTCCAGTAGCATTATACTAAGGAGATTACAGCTGACTATAGTAACAGAGGTTGATGTTAGTATCATCATTTGAAGCTGGAGATGAGTTCATGAGGCCTCAGTGGCAAATCAGTGAACAGTAGCCTAAAACAGCTACAAGTCACTGCGACCAATGTCACTGAACCCACTGCAGTCTCAGAACCATACTTTACTTTAATGATGAGCTATTCAATCTTCTGAATCAATTAACTAAATTAAAAACCCCAATAAATCTGATGACTGATTTGATACATTTATTATTTAATCAAGATGTATTCCATGGGCCTCAGTGTTTATATATCAGTGACCAGTTACCTGAAGAAACTTCAAGTTATATCTAATGTCACTGATCTCACTGCAGTCCCTGAATCATACTTGACTGTAGTACTTGATCACATCCAGTCTTCTGGGTTAAATAATAAGTAATTAGGCTTGAATATTAGCCTTTCAAGAGTTGACAGGGAAATGACATTGCATTAGACTTCTAACCCCTGCAACTCTAGTACGGGACATCCGTCCTGTACGAACAGACGCACAAATGTGTGATTACTAACTACTAACATCAAATTAATCAAATAATTCGAAGGAGGAGTATCGGTGTTCGTCTGTTCTAAAGAGGACTTCGACCCGTGAGCAGCCCCCTGGGGAATTATGTCGGAAAATCCGACACCATTTAATAATAATATCATACAGACAGATAAGAGCTGTGTTGTATAAACAAGTTACCCATAGAAAACGTAACTTGTAGTGGAATTACCGTCTAAGGAAAACGGGATATCATCACCACATACTATTATAAATCACCACCTATTATGGTGGGAATTATTCTTAAATACATTAGTCTTTGGACTTTACCATCATAAAAACATCTTATATAAATTAACTTAATTATCAATATTAAAGTAGAGTAAATGTGACCCTTCTATCACTTTCTGAAATGTGGACAATGTAAGCCAGGCGTCAGAGTGAGGAGGAAGGAGGGCAGCCATTATTGTTTATACGAGACCAGAGGCACACGGGAGCAAATACGGCTCCTGTTAATTTTACTTGGACGTAGTGTTATGGAAGCCAAAGGTGTACCATTTTCAACACGCTGTCAACAAATTCAAGTTAAGTGTTCTTTCCGAAACCCGTTTATCATTCATTTATGGCCATTAATGTCAGGATATAGGGTGACCCGGTTAGATCACGTGGAAGCCTCAAACTAAAGGTAATTAAGCCAGGTCTTCATGTTCCATGTACAGTTTTCTCTGAAATACTTGTCATATATAGGATTCTGGCTTCACAGCTAGCGCACTTTTGACAGGTCAAGACGAGGAAGCAAGATTTGTGCACCAGTTACTGGGTGATATGGAAGCTACCTCAAAGAGGATAATTTGGTGTCTACACCCTAGTTATACCTGGTGGACTAACCTGCTGTACTATAAGATAAGGAACCTCTTCAATGTGATTGGCTGCATATATATAAATATAACCCCCCTAATGTGTAGAGGATCGATTTGTGAGATTATGAGATTATTGCAGAAATACAGTCCACTTATCATTATACAAATTGCTATCGAAGTATATAAATTAACGTAAATATAAATTCATATAAATTAAATAAATATAAATCTCACAGGTCGGTTCCCACATCCGCTAAATCCGTTTTTTTTTAAATGTCAGAAACTGTTTAGTCATATCCGAGAGAGCAATCCGAGAGCAACTGGACGGATGGATGGTGGGTGGGCTGGATGAATGGGTAACTGACTGGCTGGCAGGCAGGCAGGCAGGAGTAGGGGTGGGCAGGTGGACTGGCTGACTAATGGGTGGGTAAGTAGGTGGGCAGCGGGGTGGGTAGGTGGCTGACTGGCGAGCGAGCAGGGTTAGCAGGTGGGTGGATGAATGGATAAGTGGGTGACTGACTGGCGGCGGTGGATAGGTGGGTGGGGTAGGTAGATGGATAGATTGGTGGATGGCTTGAAGGCAGGTGGGGATTACGCAGCATGTTGTAAATCAGATTATGCAGAAAGATGAAAACAAGAGGGTATACAGGTGTATACATAGGTATAGAGGAGCGTAAGAGCACAGAAGTATTTTCAAGTATAAAATGTAAGAAGTATTTCCAATTATATTTATATAATTTGACTGCATATGCTTCTGTAATCCTTTTCCAAGGCCTAATATATACACGAGGTTCATAACAAAGAAACCAACTCCCTATGTAATGCAAATATATGCTACAGTAATTTATTATGATAGGATTGATTCTTCTTTCCACTGTTATATTTAGAAATTGGAGTCAAATATTAACATTATGATTCTTTGGTTAATGTTACGGTCTTGATTTGGCACCGTCATTAGGCTGTTTGTAAATTCCTTTCAAAGTAAAAAATGTACTGAATTATTAACTCAATCTCAAAGTTATTATTATTAAAATGAAACTATTACGGTGGTGGTGATAAGAGTGCTTCACCCTGATTGACAAAAAGAGTAACTGAGCAAATCATACAATGAAGGGTGATGACGAGTGACAAGCTGCTCTTGAGGATAGATAATATATCTGATAAAGATATATAACGCCATTCAAGAACATTTTACAAGCATATCTCTTTACTATTAGAGTTTGTCTGTCTTGTTGGAGGGCAGACGGTTAGGGCTAGATTTTAGAGGGTACTGTTGCCTGGACAAGATCAGATTTTAGGGACTGGGTAGCTTGTTTCAGGCGAATTTTTCTTTGGTTTAGTCCTGCTGGATTCTTTTTTGCCTACTTTGAAGGCAGCAATTATGTTTGTTTTGTTGACCTCATAAAGCAGTTAGTCTTCTAGCCTCGCCCAACTTTGCAGCGAGAGAGGGAAGGAGGGATGTCTGAAGTTATGTTAAAGACTTTACCTCTCCCAACCAATTTAAGATAAAAACTAAGCACTACCTAATTAACTTCCCCTAAATGTCAACCCATGTCTAATCTTTTAAACAATGCTGTTTGTCGACCAAATTGTATATTTGCTATTTTTCTGCCATGTTCCCCCCTTTTTTAATTTTATATTTTCTCAACACAATTTATACTTTAATCTCAATTAGTATTAAGTTTTAGTCTTAGTATTTTTCCTGCCCGAAACGCTTTGCGTAATAGTGGCTTTAGGCATTGTATGTACTAGCTCTATCTATAAATCCATCAACTTTTGTATCTTACCTTATATGTACGTTTCCGGAATAAAAATTTGTATTTGTATAATTTGTGTATAGAGGAAGGGGGGGGGGGTGAGGAGACATGGGTGCCGCTGGACTCCCCTCCCCCCCAGTATATATTAGATGGAGGCCAGAAGGTTGTACAGAGACGGCACCGCTCCTGTGCCAGGTAGGTCCACTACGGGCTCACCATAGCCCGTGCTATTTGCCCCGCTCTTGTGCCAGGTAAGTTACGGGCTCACCATAGCCCGTGCTACTTGGAACTTGTTCCGAGTAGCTGAATCTATAACAACAACAACAACAGAAAGTTGTAGCTGCATCACTTATGAACCCATCCCTGCCCTTGTGTGGCAGTGCACAATAGAAAGTTGTTTTCGCATATCCATACATTAAAACATTGATTGTAACCATGATGTACATGTGCTTCAGCCTACAGTTTAGACTCATTATCTTGTGTATGACCCTCTGTCCTGCGTGACAGTGAATACCAGCATTATCCTCACTTTAATAAGACTTAATCGAAATCCTCAGATTAGGCAAAATTGTAATTGATTTTGTCAATAAAGATGTTAATAATAATAATAATAAGTTTGCCTCATGAAACTTTCCATTGAGAATTGTGACTGCATGGGGAGTGTCAAAGGGTGGTTGGGGGTCGATCCTATTGCCCCTCTGTAAGTAGGATTGACTCCTTTTGTGACAGCCAACGACTCCTCTGAAGTCTGGGAGAGAATGGGAGGAATAACGGAAAGGGAGAGAGAATGGGGAGGGAAGGAGGGAAAAAGAGAGAGAGAGACCCGGGCACTGCTGGGTACCTCACCAATCTATAAAAAAATAATGTCTGTCAAAGGCATGACGCCAGATCTTTGAGACTCTTTGTATGGTGATTGTATGGAGAGTTTCATAAGGTGGTTGGGGTCACTTGCCGTGATAAAGCCAGTGTATTGTTACATTGGTTGACCTATTAAAATTAAATACATAACTCATCAATGTAACCATTAAAGAACATTTAAAACATTTATATAAATATATTTTGAAGGTGGCTTCCCCAACTTCTTCTTTCAGTTAATTCCATTTGGTGTGTTGGCAACCTTAATGGAAGCGAATGTGGTTCAATGTGGTAAAATGGTCGCGGAGAAAGAAATGGTGATAATAATGGTGTTAAAGGAAGTGGTTTTGACAATGTTGGTGGTATAAGTGATGTAATTATGCTATTAATGGGGTGAGGAGGGATGTGGTTACTACCCACTAGGTAGGGTGTTACTGGGTGTATGGGCGGGGTGGCATATGTAAGGCAGGATGGGATGGTGGAATGAGGAATGTAGGAACGGGTGGGACAGGGTAGGAATAGTTGGGTAGGATGTGGGTATGGAGAGTAGGGCGGGGGTGGGACATTTAGGACCGTGTGGGATGTGATGTAGGGCGGGGTGGGATGGGATATGTTGGGCAGGGTGGGATGGGATATGTAGGGCGGCGAGGGATGGGGAATTAAGGAGGCAGGATTGGGTACGAACGGGTGGGATGCGGCTTGTAGGTCAGTGAGATAGGGAAGGGCGGGGTACGAATGGGTGTGGTTGGGTGGGGGTGGTGGAGATTAGATTGCAGACAAATACATCTGAGAAGCCAGCCTTAAGGGGGGGGGGGGCGTGGACAGTTTAGGATACCAGACTTCACTATATCTTTTCTTTAAGACCTAGTGACCAAAAATGTGTCCCAAACCCTGAACATTAGTTTGTATAATTATACGACAAAAAAGGAACAACATTTTTTGTTAAACCGTTCTAAAAAAAATGGGTTTAATGATGTTCGATTACACACGAGGCAAGCGTATGGTTATAAGACAGTCCAACGTTAAATATCTTAAAGAAATATTCCTATGATTGTCTCCAGTGCAAACTTCTTAGTGAACGGTTTACACTCGAAAGCACTGGAATATTTACTGATAGATTTGTTATTTCTTTATGCCACAGATCTATCCATCCCGCACCACATAGCCTGTCCATAATTCACAACATACCCATCTTGCACTCTATACCCAGCTCATGCTGCTCCCTAATGCCCATCCTGAGGGCAGTGGAACTCATACAATACACTAACTGGCTATAATGTCTTTAGGAACCGAATCCTAATTTTTGTTTATGCAGTGGCGGCGAAGTCGAGTCACATGGTGCAAAACACGCCAACTCAATTTAAGCAAGTCACAAGTTCTACACAAGAAGAACACAGCGAGGGTAACCTAACCAAGCAATGCAAAGAACATTTAAGACCTGACTAAGGGGGGTAGAAATAGCCTAAGCTACTCTATCCCTTTGAGATGTTTTATTGCTTATCTCAATAAACATACTTGAACCTGACTAACCTATGGTTGTAGTTAGTGGTGGTGGGGGGAATGTGAGGGTGATGGGGGAGAGTGGTGGGGGCGGGTAATGGGGGGATAGTGGCAGAGAGGGGGGGAGGGAAGGTTGGGTACACTAGGCTGCCGTCTCCTGCATCTGTTTTAATTTCATTTGTTCATTATCACTCTACACGTTTCGTATTTGTTTACCTCATGGCCATGTAGCGTAACATTAGTACTGTTGCTATGTAATTATCCTTAAAACCTGTTTATAAATTTGAGACGAATTAAAACTACTCACTTAGTATCGCAACTAAGCGCAACTAGTTAATAAGACAAAAAGTGTTTAGCTTATATATAGAACACTGAAGTTCAGCTCCCGAACTGGTTATGTGAATAACATTTATACCCCGTCCACAAGATGGGTATGGGCTTCACCACCGCCCACAAGATGGGTACGAGCTTCACCACCGTCAACAAGATGGGTATGGGCTTCACCACCGCCCACAAGATGGGTATGGGCCTCACCACCGTCCACAAGATGGGTATGGGCTTCACCACCGTCCACAAGATGGGTATGGGCCTCACCACCGTCCACAAGATGGGTATGAGCTTCACCACCGCCCACAAGATGGGTATGGGCTTCACCACCGCCCACAAGATGGGTATGGGCTTTACCACCGCCCACAAGATGGGTATGGGCTTCACCACCGTCCACAAGATGGGTATGGGCTTCACCACCGTCCACAAGATGGGTATGAGCTTCACCACCGCCCACAAGATGGGTATGGGCTTCACCACCGCCCACAAGATGGGTACGAGCTTCACCACCACCCACAAGATGGGTATGGGCTTCACCACCGACCACAAAATGGGTATGGGCCTCACCACCGCCCACAAGATGGGTATGGGCCTCACCACCGCCCACAAGATGGGTATGGGCCTCACCACCGTCCACAAGATGGGTATGGGCCTCACCACCGCCCACAAGATGGGTATGGGCTTCACCACTGCCCACAAGATGGGTATGGGCTTCACCACTGCCCACAAGATGGGTATGAGCTTCACCACCGCCCACAAGATGGGTATGGGCTTCACCACCGCCCACAAGATGGGTATGGGCTTTACCACAAGATGGGTATGGGGGCCGATTATAAACTAAGAAACCATATCCATCCTATGGGCGTTGGAGGAAAGGTCACAGTGACATAATGGGTTCCAAAATAGGACCCCCATATTATATAGACTAAGCAAATCTCAGTATTGTGAAAAAGTTTTAATTTGCCTATTTTTTTTATTATCAAGTTAATTGCAGTGATCTCATGACAGTAATGCGGTTAATGTTACGTACGAGATCATGGATAAGAAATAAGAAACTAAATTAAGGCATTTTTTTTTAGGATTCATGAAGGGTGAATGAGCGTTTGTAAGTTACCATCAATTATACGGATACTACTCAGCTGGGAGCCATAAATTATAGCACATTTTACACATACCAATTTCCCGCCTGCGCTAAATGGCTTACTTAGCGCATGTGGAGCAACGACCCAGCCATGATTACTTAACCTCACGTCTCTTGTTACTGCTGCACTGAATACTGAAGCCAACGTTCAGTTTATTATCAAACTACATTCAGAGCAAGTGAAAATCCGTCCGCAAAACTACGTAGCCTATCTCTCCTTTAGACTAGAATAATTAAATCCAAGAATTGAAATGAAATTCATTATGATCAAGAAATTGTAAATTTTATTAAAAAAATATTACTGAAAATCCCAAAGCCTCCTCAAATTACGTAGGTAAAGGAGAGATAATAAATTTCCCTACTATAATATGTTGGTGCTGAATGTAGAATGTGAAAAACACAATTTTACTCGGAAATACAACGAAATAAGACCAAAATTGGTGGTGGCTGACCACCATAAAGTCCAATTGCTCACATCGACGGCTTTTATTTCCATCAACCAACATCAATATTTTGGTCTCAATTCGTTATAAAATGAGTTCATTTCCGTGTAAAATTATGTTTTTTAACGTTCTACATGCAGAACTAACATTATAGTAAGCAAAAATGTTATATATATATATTTTTTGCTTACTTAGTTGGCTGCTTTGGGCGGCTTTGGGTGCCTATGGACCCCAACAGGAACGAACACCACTTGTGCGATTTTTTTCAGCACCTATTTTTTCAACAATAGCTCTTGACACACACTATGTAACCATTCATATAGCATCTGCATGAATGTAGATGTACCTAAATATGTTAATAATGTAAAAAAAAGGGAACCAAATCACGATGTATAGTGAGAGAATGATTTTTCTGTCTTGAGAGAATGAACAAGGCGCCGTTCGCGGCAACAATGAAATAAATCAAGGGCCTTACTTTCGTTCCCAAGGTGTCAGGTGGAGTGTACTTCGTTTTCTCTTGTGCGAAGTTTAATGTTGCAATGGTGGACATTGTAGAAGACGGGAGAGAGGTGGACTGGCGAGGAGCGCGCAGGAGGGGAGCCGGGTAGTAACTGCAGCTGCCGTAGTAACAGTGTGTTGATAGTGACGGTGGTGGTGGTGGTGGTAGTAGTAGTTCGCGACCAAGGACGTCCGGGGAGGGAGTGCATGGGGGGTGCTGGTGGGGTGATGAGCTGACGGAGAGACGAGGGAGGAGCTTCCCTATTCCTGTTCCTCCAACCTCCACCACTCGCCGGCCCGTGCGGTACATGGCCATGTCTGCACAGAGACAGTGAGAGATAAGATTACAACTACAAGTATCTTCACAGTAGTAGAAGCCTCACTGAGGCACATAGAGCCATTCTCCTCACCTCACTCAACGTAGCAAATAACTTTCACTAACACTGATGCCGGACACCTCTTGAAATATGAGATTTTCAATAACCAACGACTTATCATTTAAGCATTAATTACATCAGTCTAATATCTTCTAGCTTGTATATTGAGTCTTGAGGAGCACACACACCTGCCCACAGCTCCAGACACACACTGGCTGGCGTGCAATATTGCTACAGGAGCCCTACGTACACCTGCCAAGAAATGTTAGATAAATTTAGTTCACATAGTAACGGAATTCATAATTTGAGATACTCGTCTGTTTATATTCTTTTGTTTACTACAATGAAATTACGGAATATTGCTAAAAGATTCAAATTCTATGAAATGGATGTAACGACAGGATTTTTTTTTAAATATATCTACAGTATTGACATAACTATTTAGTGTTAAAAGACAAAATCTTTTATTGGCTTCGCCCATGTTACTAATTATTTGGGCAAGTGAGGCGAGGCTTGCCAGAGGTGACACTCCGCCTGACAACACCGGCATGCCGCCAGGTGAGGTAATAGTTGGCTGCGGACCTGCGCAAGGTACCGCACAATCTGTAATGAAAGGTTCGCTGTGAGGTGCAGTGATACAAGTAGGATGATAAAGTGTGTGTTTGTAGAACTGTGAAGGGGGTGAAGGTGTAGAGTATGAAGGGGTTATCAGGGGGTGGAGGAGAGATAAAGAGTTCTAGAGTAAATTTAACTTAGTTAATATTTTATTAACCCCGTACCCAGCGTACTGTGACCACAATATTTGACCCTTCCCGTGGGCTCATATACGCAGAGGTTCTATGTATGGGAAGGGAAAGGAACTATCAGGGGAAAAGCGCCAAGCCATTACGACTATATAGCACTGGGAAGGGGTCAGGATAAGGATTTGGGATGCGAAGGGGGGGGGGGGAAGGAATGGTGCCCAACCACTTGGATGGTTGGGGATTGAACGCCGACTTGCATGAAGCGAGACCGTCGCTCTACCATCCAACCCAAGTGGTTGGACGCCCACGACCACGCGTATGAGTTATAGTGGGCTCCATTCCTCTCCTGAGGGTAAGTGGGGCTCCATATCTCTCCTATGAGTGATAGTGGGCCCCTTACCTCTCCTATGAGTGGTGATGGGCCCCCCATACCTCTCCTATCAGTGGAATTGGGCCTTATACCTCTCGTATGAGTGATAGTGGGCCCATATCAATCCTGCGATTGGTAGCGGGCCCATATCTATCCTGCGATTGGTAGGGGGCCCCATACGTGCGTGATAATGACCCGATATCCATCTTGTGAGTGCTTACTCATTCACTTACCCTATATCTGTCCTGTGTGTGGTAATGCAAGGTTCCATCTGTGGGCCTACCACTTTCGTCGTATACATCAGTGACCTTTACCAATCAATGGTAAAGTAGGATGCAAAAAGTATATCGAGACCTTACAGAGAGAGCTCTATGAACTCAGTAAATGGTCAGAAGACTGGCAAATGTTCTTTAATATTGAAAAAGGCAAGATGTTGAAGGTAAGGCATGACAATGCACAACACAACTATCAAATCAACAACACTACCACGTACCAGATTGATGAAGAAAAGGACCTAGGAGTCCATCCAGCAGTCATTGAAAATTGCAAAAGTGGGAGCTGAGTAAAAAACGCCAAGTCAAACAATTTCAAGGAAAAGAAATTGGTTATTTAACTACAGATATCTGGCGCGTCCCATTTGGACTACAATATTTAAGCATGAAAACCTCATCGGCCTTGGAGAAAGCCTAACGCAGATTTTTTTTAACGCTGCACATTTCTTGCGCCAGGTGAGTATGACGGGCTAACCATAGCCCATGCTGCCTGGAACATTTTGTTCACAGTAACTGAATTAAAACAACAACAGCAGAGCTACAAAAATAATCCCAGAACTAAGTCGACTCTCAAAACCAGGACAGATCTGACAGCGTTGCAAACCAGACATGACAGGACGGATCTCTGAAAAACTTTTAAAATAAAGAACAAGTTTGAGGCTATTAATCATACATACAGGGGACAACAGTTTCACTCAGTAAGCCACCATTTAGGGCAGAAAACAGGAGATGTTTTTCACTCAAAGGTTAAGCTTGTTAGAGGCAGTACAAACTTGCAGGCAATACAGCTTACAGGCAGTACAGGCTTACAGGCAGTACAAGCTTATTGACAGTACAGGCTTACAGGCAGTACAGGCTTCTAGGCAGTACAGGCTTATAAGCAGTATAGGCTTATAGGCAGTACAGGCTTATAGGCAGTACAGGCTTATAGGCAGTACAGGCTTATAGGCAGTACAGGCTTATAGGCAGTACAGGCTTATAGGCAGTACAGGCTTATAGGCTGTACAGGCTTATAGGCAGTA
This sequence comes from Procambarus clarkii, assembly GCF_040958095.1. Lineage (NCBI taxonomy): Eukaryota > Metazoa > Arthropoda > Malacostraca > Decapoda > Cambaridae > Procambarus > Procambarus clarkii. The sequence goes on from NC_091159.1 coordinate 54,158,506, forward strand.
CAGGCTTATAGCCAGTACAGGCTTATAGGCTGTACAGGCTTATAGGCAGTACAGGCTTATAGGCAGTACAGGCTTATAAGAAAGTACAGGCTTATAGGCAGTACAGACTTATAGGCAGTACAGGCTTATAGGCAGTACAGGCTTATAGGCAGTACAGGCTTATAGGCAGTACAGGCTTATAGGCAGTACAGGCTTATAAGCAGTATAGGCTTATAGGCAGTACAGGCTTATAGGCAGTACAGGCTTATAGGCAGTACAGGCTTATAAGCAGTATAGGCTGTACAGGCTTATAGGCAGTACAGGCTTATAGACAGTACAGGCTTATAGGCTGTACAGGCTTATAGGCAGTACAGGCTTATAGGCAGTACAGGCTTATAAGCAGTACAGGCTTATAGGCAGTACAGGCTTATAGGCAGTACAGGCTTATAAGCAGTACAGGCTTATAGGCAGTACAGGCTTATAGGCAGTACAGGCTTATAGACAATACAGTCTTATAGGCAGTACAGGCTTATAGGCAGTACAGGCTTATGGGCAGTACAGGCTTATAGGCTGTACAGGATTATAGGCAGTACAGGCTTATAAGCAGTACAGGCTTATAAGCAGTACAGGCTTATAAGCAGTACAGGCTTATAAGCAGTACAGCCTTATAGGCAGTACAGGCTTATAGGCTGTACAGGCTTATAGGCAGTACAGGCTTATAGGCAGTGTATACACAATCTTCACTGGTTAAACGTGACATACCTGGCTAGGCTTTAAGGTAATATATCATCCTGGATTTAGGAAAGCCTGGCTTAGATTTTGGAAGCCTGCCGTGTCTTTAGCAGAAACGCATGGCTTAGCTGTAGGGAGGAAAGCCTGGCTTAGCTGTACAAGAAAAGCTTGGCTTAGTTATAGGAGAGAAAGTATGTCTTAGTTGTAGGAGAAAAATCTGGCTTAGATGTAGGAAAAAAACTGGCTTAGTTGTAGGAGAAAAATCTGGCTTAGTTGTAGGAGAAAAATCTAGCTTAGATGTAGGAAAAACCTGGCTTAGTTGTAGGAGAAAAATCTGGCTTAGTTGTTGGAGAAAAATCTGGCTTAGATGTAGGAAAAAACTGGCTTAGTTGTAGGAGAAAAATCTAGCTTAGATGTAGGAAAAACCTGGCTTAGTTGTTCGAGAAAAATCTGGCTTAGATGTAGGAAAAAAACTGGTTTAGTTGCAGGAGAAATGCCTGGCTTAGTTGTAGGAGAAAAATCTGGCTTAGCTGTGGGAGCCTGGCTCCCACATAGCCATGGCTTAGATATACAACAGCCTGGCCCTAGCTGTCATAAAACAATACTCTCCCCCGGAGACGATCATCAAAGTTATTCTGTCGCAACCTGCCTGTCGTCGGGGATCACCAGGAGAATATCATTATCAACCTCGCAATATCTGTATCTCTGATATATATATATATATATATATATATATATATATATATATATATATATATATATATATATATATATATATATATATATATATATATATATATATATATATATATATATATATATATATATATATATATATATATGTCGTACCTAGTAGCCAGAACGCACTTCTTGGCCTACTATGCAAGGCCCGATTTGCCTAATAAGCCAAGTTTTCATGAATTAATATATTTTCTCTAATTTTTTTCTTATGAAATGATAAAGCTACCCATTTCAATATGTATAAGGTCAATTTTTTTTATTGGAGTTAAAATTAACTTAGATATATGACCGAACCTAACCAGCCCTACCTAACCTAACCTAACCTATCTTTATAGGTTAGGTTAGGTTAGGTTAGGTAGCCGAAAAAGCTAGGTTAGGTTAGGTTAGGTAGGTTAGGTAGTCGAAAAACAATTAATTCAAGAAAACTTGGCTTATTAGGCAAATCCGGCCTTGCATAGTAGGCTGAGAAGTACGTTCTGGCTACTAGGTACGATATATATATATATATATATATATATATATATATATATATATATATATATATACATATAGTGATATATATATATATATATATATATATATATATATGCGAACAAGCCTGAATGGTCCCCAGGACTATATGCGAATGAAAACTCACACCCCAGAAGTGACTCGAACCCATACTCCCAGAAGCAACGCAACTGGTAACTACAGGGCGCCTTGTGTTCCTCACGTGTGCCCCAAAGAATGAGGTGATTTGGTGAAATGCTATGCCCAAGATTACCATCCGAGTTGCCGTCGGGGAAGTGGCTCAAATAGCCTCGGCTATCACTTCCTTTTGACGGCCGTGATGGTCAAGCGGATTAAGGCGCCCTGTAGTTACCAGTTGCGTTGCTTCTGGGAGTATGGGTTCGAGTCACTTCTGGGGTGTGAGTTTTCATTCATATATATATATATATATATATATATATATATATATATATATATATATATATATATATATATATCACTAAGAACTCTTTGACCCGACCAGGATTCGAACCCATGCCGTCCAGGATCACCCCTAAACGTACACAGTACCGTGACCAACGCACCAATGATCGTCTATAAGGATTGGTCAGTCTAGGAGCTTATTAACTAAGCTCCCTGACTGACCAACCCCCGACGACACTCATGGATCCATTTGGGTACAGTTTTTCATCAAATTCTGGCGCATGCACGGGCCGCACTGAGTCTAACATGGGTTCGAATCCTGGTCGGGTCAAAGAGTTCTTAGTGATATATGGCTTGCGCGTTCATGCAGCTTTCTCACACACACACACATATATATATATATATATATATATATATATATATATATATATATATATATATATATATATATATATATATATGCAAACAAGCCTGAATGGTCCCCAGGACTATATACAACTGAAAACTCACACCCCAGAAGTGACTCGAACCCATACTCCGACAACTGGTATGTACAGGGACGCCTTAATCCGCTTGACCATCACGACCGGACATAAGGAAGTGATAGCCGAGGCTATATGAACCACTTCCCCGCCGGCACTCGGATGGTAATCTTGGGCATAGCATTTTATCAAATCACCTCATTCTTTGGGGCACACGTGAGGAACACAAATGCAAACAAGCCTGAATGGTCCCCAGGACTATATACAACTGAAAACTCACACCCCAGAAGTGACTCGAACCCATACTCCCACAACTGGTATGTACAGGGACGCCTTAATCCGCTTGACCATCACGACCGGACATAAGGAAGTGATAGCCGAGGCTATATGAACCACTTCCCCGCCGGCACTCGGATGGTAATCTTGGGCATAGCATTTTATCAAATCACCTCATTCTTTGGGGCACACGTGAGGAACACAAATGCAAACAAGCCTGAATGGTCCCCAGGACTATATACAACTGAAAACTCACACCCCAGAAGTGACTCGAACCCATACTCCCACAACTGGTATGTACAGGGACGCCTTAATCCGCTTGACCATCACGACCGGACATAAGGAAGTGATAGCCGAGGCTATATGAACCACTTCCCCGCCGGCACTCGGATGGTAATCTTGGGCATAGCATTTTATCAAATCACCTCATTCTTTGGGGCACACGTGAGGAACACAAATGCAAACAAGCCTGAATGGTCCCCAGGACTATATACAACTGAAAACTCACACCCCAGAAGTGACTCGAACCCATACTCCCACAACTGGTATGTACAGGGACGCCTTAATCCGCTTGACCATCACGACCGGACATAAGTTGTGGGAGTATGGGTTCGAGTCACTTCTGGGGTGTGAGTTTTCAGTTGTATATAGTCCTGGGGACCATTCAGGCTTGTTTGCATTTGTGTTCCTCACGTGTGCCCCAAAGAATGAGGTGATTTGATAAAATGCTATGCCCAAGATTACCATCCGAGTGCCGGCGGGGAAGTGGTTCATATAGCCTCGGCTATCACTTCCTTATGTCCGGTCGTGATGGTCAAGCAGATTAAGGCGTCCCTGTACATACCAGTTGTGGGAGTATGGGTTCGAGTCACTTTTGGGGTGTGAGTTTTCAGTTATATATATATATATATATATATATATATATAATATATATATAATATATATATTATATTGTAACACGGTAAAAGTGTTTGGTTTAGTTTAATACATACATAGAGTACATGAGTCACAGACAAGGATCTGAGAGGCGCCAGTTGTCTGCCTGAGATCTCACACCTCAAAGCGTTAATGACCTCAAGTGACCTGAGGTCAGATCATGCGAATTTCACCTTGCTTCTACTAATCTCTTAATTGTAGTCTGGTAGCCTTCAAACATGCCGACGTTTAAGGAGTGGCTTGGTAGTGCCGGAGGCTATCTACTTGTGGGCGGAGTTAGCTACTAGGTTCCCCAATATAAACTCGGAGAGCTATCCAGCATGAAGCATTAACAGACAGAACGGCAGTCAGGATTGCAGAGGAGACGGCCCTAGCAGGGAGGCTGTCGGCCGGCAGGGCGGGAGTCTCTGTCAACTACAGACCCCCCCCCCCCCTCTATCCAGCTATAGGCAGAGACACTTGGTGAGTTGAGCAGTAAGGTGACTTGGTCGTGTTTACATATGTTGTGTGATGATCAGGGGCAGTCAAGTTGTAGGGTTCTCGAATTCTTGGATGATGACTCTCTTTAACATTTTAATTGGATTGCTTATATTATGATACTTAGTATGTGAAATACATGAACTTATTATTTAAATCGTCTTTGTTCCCTAGAGCTTTGAGTTGAGGTGAGAAAGCCTCGGTGATTACTGGTTTCATGATTTAATGAGTACATGTTTGGAGTTGATACATGGTACAGAGGGAACATACTAATAATGAACTCATGATAACATCCTTTGAGAATTTTGTGATACAGGCAAGTTCCATTCCTTGTCTTGTATGTAATGATCATGAATGGATGGTGGCAGCATTTCTACTTCTACTATCTACTCTTCTACTTCTACCTATCTACACCTCTCCCTCCACCCTTCTCTAAACTCTCACTTTCAACTAATGACCCTCCTCGCTCCTCCCACCTCTCTCCCTCTCACCCCAAACCCTCACTAATTACTTCACTATTCATTTCTTTCCTTTCGCTTTCTCTTATACGTTTGTGGCAATGATTCTGTATTCTAGAGTTCTCTCTAGAGTTTCGGGTAACTGATCCAGTTACGACGCCTTGTAGTCTTAGCACCTAGGTAGTCAAATACCTAGGTTACAAGGTGTTGAACGAGAGAGGCTGCCTTAGGAACTCTGGAGGGTGCTCTAGAATAGTTAGCTAACTGGGGACGGGATAACGGACTAGAGAGAGCTGTTTCCCCCGGCCTCGTTAGTTAACTGGGGGGTGGAATAATGGACAAGATAGAGTTATTTCCCCCACCCCCGTTACAATGTTGGCAGCGGTGTTGAACAATGTTGTAGGTAGATGGTGTTCTTTTAACATTGTTCAGTCCCACGTGTCCTTTTTGCCGTTCAGGCGCTATCAGGGAGATCTTGACAGGTGTTTTACTTTCGCGATTTAGCGAGCTTTTTTCAGGCTAGGAGATAGTGATTCTCTAGTGTTGTGGTTTAGTGATTTTGTGAGTTTTGTGGTGTTCAGGGAATGTTCACCAGAACTTGCGTGTGTAGTATTTTATGCTAGTGATAAGATTTGGTGATTTTGGAACTTAGCGGTTGGTGGGTAGTGGAGCTTACCTGAGTGTGACAGGTGACCTCGCATGTCCCACGGGGACACCCAGCCACCGCTGGTCTCCAGGTCAGTGGGGAGTGGCAGGTGTAGTTCTTAAGTAGTTTTAAGTGGTGAGTCTGCTCAGATTATTGCGATCGACTGTTTTACTCCATTTGAACGCAATAACCCGAGGTGTACTGGTATTGTACAGCATACTAGGGGGAGGCTTAGTATGTCAGTAGACTTCACGTTGGGGACGCTCGACGTTAGATAGTCTGGTCACAGGGGTGGCAACAGTTTGGAGTTGTTGACCGGCGGAGATGCTAGGGAAACACTCTGGGTCACGTAGGTGGCTGTAGGTTAAGGGTGGGAGTAACGGTTAATTAAGTACTTGAGATTAGGAACGGTACAGTTAAGTTAGGCTAGCGTTTTGTCTATTAGTGTTGATTTTTTTTTGTGTGACAAGTTAAAAGTAGTGATGACCTTATTCTCTCTTCTCTAACTTTACTCTGTTACTGTTTTATGTTCCACCAAGTCAATATCATTCAGAGTTAATTGGATTATTAAAAAAAAAATTGAAGTGTAGTTGTTGCCAGGAGGAGAGCGTTATGATATAACTGAGTAACCCTATACAAACTACAGGGTCACACAACAGCATGGAACACGGGTATTGTCGCCTTTATGTTCAATTCACAGGTGGGAGCCAGAGGAGAGGCGCGACGCATATACAGAAGAGGGAGACGACTGCTGTGTACCACACTCAGGGGCGTTTATCACCACCACCACGACCAGCCCACTACCTGGAGGTCATGGCTCCACCACCACCACCACCCCAGGGGACCCCAAGATGCAGCCCTCTCGGTCGGTCAACATTGGTCTACCCAGTGGACCCCAGGACGGACGGACCACAGTGGACCCCAAGACGGACGGACCCCCAGTGGACCCCAGGTCGTTCTGCAGACGACCCCAGACGACCCAGTAAAGATGCAAGAGGAGCAACAACGACTCCAGTCTGTCCCACCAACATCGGTCTACCCAGGATGGACCCCAGGACGGACAGACCCCAATGGACCCCAGGTCGCTTGTCAAAGACCCATGGGAGGAGGAAGAGAGAAGAAAGAAGAGAGAAGAAAGAAGAGAGAAGAAGGAAGAGAGAAGAAAGAAGAAAGAAGAAGAAGAAGATAAGACCAAGCTGAGTGAGACACGATGCCTCGTGTCCCTTGCTGGTGTCAGCATCATTGCAGGGAGCGTAATTGCAAGACAGGATCGTTTGCCTTAACTGGCCGCCCCTCCTGCAAGCAGGTAGCTCTGTTGAGTGATTCTTCCTGTGTCATGCGGACTTGATGTGGCTGTCAGAAGTAGCTCTCTGAAGGAGGCGTGCTGGAGCAACAGGGAGGAAGAAGAGTAGGATGGGATTTCTACTGTTGGCAACTATATGAAGGTCTCGAAACTTGTAGTCCCTATAGCTGTGAAGAACCCCAATATACGTCTCTCATGGTGACTGACGTAGGGCCAATTACAGATCAGCTGGGACAACCGAATTCCACGGTCCTGTGCGCAGTTCAAGTAGTAACGGCTTTCGGGTTGACCAAGGGTTGTTGTGCGTTAACGACGGAGAAGCGACGGAGGCAGTTGTGTTGAAGAAAGGTGGTACAGGATTATCTACAAGACCAAGCAGTGACGTCGCCCAGCCAGAGACAATGGACGTCTGTCTATATATTTCATTTTTTAGAGTAGGATGATGTATATTTGTTTAGCTAGGATGAATTTTTTTTTCGTTAATAAAGTTCTTGCACACAGCTAGCTTGCTTTAGCAGTGTTGCAAAAACTTTATTTCGGGGAGAAGGGGAGATGTAACACTGTAAAAGTGTTTGGTTTAGTTTAATACATACATAGAGTACATGAGTCACAGACAAGGATCTGAGAGGCGCCAGTTGTCTGCCTGAGATCTCACACCTCAAAGCGTTAATGACCTCAAGTGACCTGAGGTCAGATCATGCGAATTTCACCTTGCTTCTACTAATCTCTTAATTGTAGTCTGGTAGCCTTCAAACATGCCGACGTTTAAGGAGTGGCTTGGTAGTGCCGGAGGCTATCTACTTGTGGGCGGAGTTAGCTACTAGGTTCCCCAATATAAACTCGGAGAGCTATCCAGCATGAAGCATTAACAGAGAGAACGGCAGTCAGGATTGCAGAGGAGACGGCCCTAGCAGGGAGGCTGTCGGCCGGCAGGGCGGGAGTCTCTGTCAACTACAGACCCCCCCCCCTCTATCCAGCTATAGGCAGAGACACTTGGTGAGTTGAGCAGTAAGGTGACTTGGTCGTGTTTACATATGTTGTGTGATGATCAGGGGCAGTCAAGTTGTAGGGTTCTCGAATTCTTGGATGATGACTCTCTTTAACATTTTAATTGGATTGCTTATATTATGATACTTAGTATGTGAAATACATGAACTTATTATTTAAATCGTCTTTGTTCCCTAGAGCTTTGAGTTGAGGTGAGAAAGCCTCGGTGATTACTGGTTTCATGATTTAATGAGTACATGTTTGGAGTTGATACATGGTACAGAGGGAACATACTAATAATGAACTCATGATAACATCCTTTGAGAATTTTGTGATACAGGCAAGTTCCATTCCTTGTCTTGTATGTAATGATCATGAATGGATGGTGGCAGCATTTCTACTTCTACTATCTACTCTTCTACTTCTACCTATCTACACCTCTCCCTCCACCCTTCTCTAAACTCTCACTTTCAACTAATGACCCTCCTCGCTCCTCCCACCTCTCTCCCTCTCACCCCAAACCCTCACTAATTACTTCACTATTCATTTCTTTCCTTTCGCTTTCTCTTATACGTTTGTGGCAATGATTCTGTATTCTAGAGTTCTCTCTAGAGTTTCGGGTAACTGATCCAGTTACGACGCCTTGTAGTCTTAGCACCTAGGTAGTCAAATACCTAGGTTACAAGGTGTTGAACGAGAGAGGCTGCCTTAGGAACTCTGGAGGGTGCTCTAGAATAGTTAGCTAACTGGGGACGGGATAACGGACTAGAGAGAGCTGTTTCCCCCGGCCTCGTTAGTTAACTGGGGGGGGTGGAATAATGGACAAGATAGAGCTATTTCCCCCACCCCCGTTACAATATATATATATATATATTATATATATATATATATTATATATATATTATATATATAAATATATATATATATATATATATATATATATATATATATATATATATATATATATATATATATATATATATATATATATATATATATATATATATGTCGTACCTAGTAGCCAGAACGCACTTCTCAGCCTACTATGCAGGGCCCGATTTGCCTAATAAGCCAAGTTTTCCTGAATTAATATATTTTCTCTAATATTTTTCTTATGAAATGATAAAGCTACCCATTTCATTATGTATGAGGTCAATTTTTTTTTATTGGAGTTAAAATTAACGTAGATATATGACCAAACCTAACCAACCCTACCTAACCTATCTTTATAGGTTAGGTTCGGTTAGGTATCTGAAAAAGTTAGGTTAGGTTAGGTTAGGTAGGTTAGGTAGTCGAAAAACAATTAATTCATGAAAACTTGGTTTATTAGACAAATCGGGCCTTGCATAGTAGGCTGAGAAGCGCGTTCTGGCTACTAGGTACGACATATATATATATATATATATATATATATATATATATATATATATATATATATATATATATATATATATATGTCGTACCTAGTAGCCAGAACTCACTTCTCAGCCTACTATTCAAGGCCCGATTTGCCTAATAAGCCAAGTTTTCCTGAATTAATATATTTACTATAATTTTTTTCTTATGAAATGATAAAGCAACCCTTTTCTCTATGTATGAGGTCAATTTTTTTTTATTGGAGTTAAAATTAACGTAGATATATGACCGAACCTAACCAACCCTACCTAACCTAACCTAACCTATATTTATAGGTAACGTTAGGTTAGGTAGCCAAAAAAAGCTAGGTTAGGTTAGGTTAGGTAGGTTAGGTAGACGAAAAAACATTAATTCATGAAAACTTGGCTTATTAGGCAAATCGGGCCTTGATTAGTAGGCTGAGAAGTGCGTTCTGGCTATTAGGTACGACATATATATATATATATATGTATATATATATGTGTGTGTGTGTGTGTGTGTGTGTGTGTGTGTGTGTGTGTGTGTGTGTGTGTGTGTGTGTGTGTGTGTGTGTGTGTGTGTGTGTGAAAGCCTGACAGTAGGGTACTAGCCACTTTAGTACAGGAATAAAGATTAAATTAAATCGGGGAACGTAGCCTCATGTTCAAGAGGACTAGAGGGGAATATTCAAGTAATTTCTTCTGCGTTGGGCGCAGGTTAGAACCCAGATGATCACAATAGCTGGATAACTAGGTGGCCAAGGTAGACACCTGCCACTCTACCTGTCACTCTCTGGGGACAGAAGGTAGCCTAGTGAGTTCCCAGAGGTGCTGCGAGGTCCCTGTGTTTTGGGGGCTAGTGTACACAGGGATTAATCGTCGAGTTCGTCACGAGGGAAAGTGAGTATAGAGCCGACAGTGAGGATGCTGTGAAGAGAGCAGTGACGGAGTGTTACCGGTGGAGCTTGACGAGGCGCTGCCTTTTGTCTTCCCCGTGACAGAACATACCGCCATAGTGAGAGTATTGGCCAGCGTCACTATCCTGTGAGTGAACATACCGCCATAGTGAGAGTATTGGCCAGCGTCACTATCCAGTGAGTGAACATACCGCCATACAGATAGTATTGGCCAGCGTCACTATCCTGTGAGTGAACATACTGCCATAGTGACTTGGTACCCAGACACAGCTGAGACTTGGGAAAGTGTCTCAAATGAATGCCAGGACCTACTGCCCTATCACCTATGGCCACGGCACACGTCGCTCGTCCTTCTTCTAGCTCTCCCACACCCATGATCTGCTGGCCCATCTTACGGTACACTGTGATCGACACCAAAGGAAGTAGACTCTCCCAAATGGGTCACATATATTTATTAATAACCATGCACGGAATGATCTATAACAGTAATCACCTTACTTGATTTACCTGAGGGCCACTAACACTACTGGCCTCGATAAGGACAGGATGTAAGTAATTATCAAAAGAAGACACCAAGCCTCGGCGAGGACAAGAAGCTGGTGGCTTGTTAAAGATCCCCCTCCCTCCATATACTTTGATGGTCCTCTCCAAGTGTATTTTAAAACCTAACAAAGTTTTGTTTTTTTCGGCTTCAGCGGGTAGGCGGTTCCATGGGTTTATAACCCTGTGGGTCAAAAAGCATCTCCTGTTCTCAGTCCTACATTGTGGCTTGTTGAGCTTGAAACCGTTGCTCCTTGTTCATGTTACATCTGACCTTTTGAAGAAATTGTCCGGATCAACATCCTCCAACTTGTTCAGTATTTTAAAAGTTTCAATAAGATCCGCTCTGTATGCCAGTTAACCACATTGAAAGATGAGGAAATGCCATAGCGCTTTCAATCCAGCAGGGGAGCCTACGTCAGTAACAACTGACAGAATGCAAGCATGTTGTTGTTTTAGATTCAGCTACTGGGAACAAAAAGTTCCAAGTAGCACAGGCTATGGTGAGCTCGTAGTGGACTTACCTGGCACAGGTGCGGGGCTGTAACTGAAAGCAAGCATGTGCAGGCCAGATATATGGGGACGGAAGTGAAGGAAGATGGTGGGGGGAGGGGGAAGGCGACGTCAGGGGAAAGTGCCAAGCCATTACGACTCTTAATGTTGGAGTGAGAGCGTAGAGGCGGCAAGATCACAAGAACACAAGATCACAGTAATCTACCAAGGAACCGGCGCAAGAAGGGAAGACAGCATTGGACACGAGGCAGCAAACAAGAGCAGCAAGACAAAAAAACATAAATTTCCTCTTAAGTTTGAAATATGAAACAAGTAAGAACATGCCACATATTACAAATACAAATATTTATTCAGGTAAAGTACATACATACAAGGTAAGATACAAAAGTTGATGGATTTATAGATAGAGCTAGTACATACAATGCCTAAAGCCACTATTACGCAAAGCGTTTCGGGCAGGAAAAACACTAAGACTAAAACTTAATACTAATTGAGATTAAAGTATAAATTGTGTTGAGAAAAAATAAGAAAAGAATGGGAAGGTGGGGGGGGGGGAACATGGCAGAAAAAAAAAGATAAAATACAATTTGGTCAACAAAACAGCATTGTTGAAAATGGAAGACATGGGTTGACATTTTGCGGGTGAGGTAGGTTACATTGAGTTAATTAGGTGGTACTTAGTTTTTATCTTAAACTGGTTGGGAGAGGTACAGTCTTTAACATAATTGGGAAGGTCATTCCACATTCGAGGTCCCTTGATTTGTAAAGCATTTCTAGTTTGACTAAGTCGTACTCTTGGAATATCAAATAGGTGTTTGTTTCTGGTGTGGTGCTCATGGGATCTGTTACAACCTTCTAGGAAGCTTTTAAGGTCAGGACTGACATTACAGTTCAGCGTTTTATATATATATAATACACATGAGAGGATGTGCAGGGACTTAATATCTAACATATTCAGAGATTTGAGTAGGGGTACCGAGTGATGTCTGGGGCCAGAGTTAGAGATTGTCCTAATAGCAGCTTTGTGTTCAGTAATTAGAGGACGTAAATGATTTTGGGTAGTAGAACCCCAAGCACAAATACCATAGTTGAGATAAGGATAGATGAGAGAGTACTATGCGTATTAATGGCTTTAGGTATTGTATGTACTACCTCTAATGTGTAATGTACTAGCTCTGTCTATAAACCCAGCATTATGTTTGTAATTCATCTTCTATGTATGTACTTTTACCTGAATAAACATTTGAATTTGAACCAAATTGCATAAGTTTTCTCAATGTGAATATAACAAAAGAAAACGTTCCAATTTTATATCTATGACAAACTAAATTATTTTTACAAGGAAGATAAAAATGTATATTTATTTATTTATTTAGTTATTTATTTAGTTATTTATTTATATACAAGAAGGTACAATGCGGGGTTAAGAGAGAACATAGAAATAAAGTTGATTTTACATTCTTGTAAAGCCACTAGCACGCATAGCGTTTCAATTGATAATAGTTGTACATATACCTATCAGAGCCACAAACAACAAAAATTCTAAAGACCTAAGCATAGAAGCTACAGTATTTAGGGCTGTGAGGATCTATAATGCTAAAGACTTCACTGGCTGTAAAGACTTCTGGCTGTACAAGAATGTAGGAATTCTTTTATATATAAATAAAAAAAATACAAGAAAGACCTAAACGTGAAAGCCACAGTATGTAACTGTAAAGACCTAAACAAAAAAACAAAATCATTAGGGCTGTGAGGATCTGTAATGCTAAAGACATAACAATGAAAGCTACAGTATTTAGAGCTTCCTAGTTCTAAATACTCTCGAAGCTCTCCAGCCTACTTAAACAGTATGGAGCTCACCAAGACATAACCAAACGGAGGAAACAAATGCCGCATTGGTCATATGGAGGATAAGGTCTCCATCTAGAACAGGTAGAGGTATTAGAGCCCCAAGAAAATGATTCAACATAGCCACTCACCTAATTACTCCTAACAAATATACTCAAAGTAATAGAGACATAGGTGTTCGAGTTGCTGCTAACAGACAACTGTTGCTGTTGAGCAAACAACACACCTGCCACCAATTAAGTACACTTACCAAGAAGTATGTAATGCTTCTACACAAATAAACACTCTCTGGTCAATCCTTAAAGCCATGGGCACAAAATTGATTTAAATATTGTTGGTATAACAAAATCTCACAGAATCCACAGAGGCTCAAATGGTAATCAAGGGCAAGCTTGACAAACTCAAACAAAACGACAGCGTCACTCAAAGACGCAGGGCAAAAAGCACTCCACTATCCTACATACACACAAAATACAGGAGGTATACTTAGCCCCCTCCTTTTCAACTGTCTAATGGAAAGAATTTTACCTGATTTACCTGAGGGCCACTAACCCTAGTGGCCTCGACGAGGACAGGAAGCCGGTGGCTTGTCGTAGGTCCCCCCCATTTAGCTAACTGCTAACAAACTCACCCTTAACATTGACAAAACCTTCTACAGTATACAGTATTTTGTTTGGTAATAAATCCTCAAATCAAATTAATCTAAGAATAAACAATATCCAAATTAGTAACAAAGTAGATGGTGAATTCCTTGGTGTCCTCGTCGATAACAAGCTGAATTTCCAGGGACACATTGTAAATATAGAAAACAAAGTTTCTAAATCTGTTGGCATTCATTGTAAGATTGGATATTATGTACCTCGCCCTGCCCTGGTGACGCTCTATTACTCTCTCATATATCCTTATCCCAGTTATAAATCCAACATTATGTTTGTAATTCATCTTCTATGTATGTACTTTTACCTGAATAAACATTTGATTTTTAATTTGAATGTGCCTTGATGATCTTTTCCATGTATATTTTGAGACTCAGCACAGTTTTGGCAGTTACGGCTTCGGCGGGTAGGCGGTTCCATGGGTTTATAACCCCTGGGGGTGAAAAAGCATCTCCTGTTCTCAGTCAAACATTGTGGCTTGTTGAGCTTGAAACCGTTGCTCCTTGTTTGTGTTACGTCTGACCTTCTGATGAAAATATCCGGATCAACATCCTCTAACTTATTCAGTATTTTAAAAGTTTCAATAAGATCCGCCGTCATACCTGGTTTGCAGTGTTGTTAGCCCCAGGGTCTTCAAGTGTTCCTAAGTCAACAAGCTAGAGTTGACTTGACTCTGGAATGTGAATATAACAAAAGAAAACGTTCCACATTTTATATTTATGATAAACTAAATTATTTTTACAAGGAAGATAAAAATGTATATTTATTTATTTAGCTAGTTATTTATTTAGTTATTTATTTATATACAAGAAGGTACAATGCGGGGTTAAGAGGGAACATAGAAATAAAGTTGATTTTACATTCTTGTAAAGCCACTAGCACGCATAGCGTTTCAATTGATAGTTGCCCAGTGTTGCACCTTCTCCAGAACAACGATGTCCTTCTGAAAATGAGGTCTCCATGCTTGGATACAGTAATCCAAATGACAGAGATTTATACAGTTGAACCGATTGGTTGATGAAGATTAAGCCACCCAAAAGGTGGCACGGGCATGAATAGCCCGTAAGTGGTGGCCCTTTGGAGCCATTACCAGTATCAAGAGCTGCTACTGGAGATCTGTGGAGGTGCGACTGCACCCTGCGTGACGGGAGATGTCTCCCGTGCAATTGAACCATTACCTTCTTTTCCTTATAGTCGCTTGCTTATCCCAAGGCTTTCTACTAAGGCTATGTATGTATTAACACGATGCACTGAACGGGGTGAAAATAGCTTGAGCTACCTCATCCCTTTGTGTGTATTTTACCTCAATAAACTTATTTCAATTTCATTTTCAATTTCTACTAAATGATTATAAAAAACACTAAGCTCTGTGTCTAATCAACCAAAACATGAAATAAATAAAACAAAGGAAGATAAATAATGAGTTGGATAGTTCCCCCAGTTACAAATAGAATATCATAGAAACTTAGTTATTATTGCTATTATTACTATGTACGTGGTATATAATAAAATACCGGAATATATTGTACATTTACTTATATGTATATAGTGGAACAACGGGACCACGCATGTTATATGCAATGAGGCACACGTAACTTGTATTTTGTACGTAATTGACTGTATATGGTGTGTAATTGATTATATATTATACATCTAATTTTGTTTATACAGTTTATATTTGGTCTAGAACTACAGGTGATGCAAACTCTCTCTCAAACGATTCTTCGCGGCAGGGGATCGTATTCCAGGGACCTGCCCGAAACGCTACGCGTACTAGTGGCTGTACAAGAATGTAACAACTCTTGTATATATCTCAAAATAAAAATAAAAAAAAAAATAAAGAAATAACGTAATGGCAGACTAGTGTTACGTCACCCGGTCTGCTTCATTTATAATGCACAACATACCCGCCCTGAGGACAGAAGTGGAGAGGGTTACAGAGGCACATAATAAGCTCACGGACTGAACTGCAAAACTCATCTAGCTTACCAACTTACAGTTTTGATAAGCTAATTACAAAACGTAATGTATATTGTTAAATCAAGAATAGGTTCGCGACGGACCACAAGTACACTCAACAAGGAAGCCGAGCGTCTTGTGACGTCATAATCCCCCACAATCCGTTAACCCCACAAGAAATAGCTAAGATATTTCCCTTATCGATTACATTCGGTGGTGATATCACCTGGATTATTAAATCTCGGTAATTTATAAGGTGAAGCATAGTGGAGAAAGTGAGAGTGGAGTGAGGAGAGGCGGGAGCGGACACGTGGGGGGAGAGGAGAGTGTTGTGGTGTGATCAGCTGTCAGGCGGCCCGGGTACTCTCTCTCCCGCGTCTCTCTCCAGATTTATTCCCTAAGCAGCCACCTGGTCCTCGAGGTAAGCTCTCGCGGCCGCTGTGCAGGAGCCCACAGGTGCAGGGGCGTCAGGTCCACCGTTGGAAGGGTCGTAGGTGGTGGTTTTATTGCGGTGTTTGGTGGGGCGAAGAGTTGGTCGGGCCGGAGGGTCAGGACCGTCCAAGCCTCAACACGCCACTCGACAAAGCTTGTGTTCTAATAAATAGTTTAGTAGTTTATTATACACTACTACTACTATATTATGTACCTCTCTCAACCAGTTTAAGATAAAAACGAAGCACTACCTAATAAATTCCCTGTAACCTACCTTACCCCTCTATTGTCAACTCATGTCTGTTTTCTTAAACAACGCTGTTTGTCGACCTATTTGTATTTGTGCTGCTTTTTCAGCCATGTTTCCCCCTTTTTATCATTATTTTTATTTGTTCTCAACACATTTTATTCTTTATACTCATTTAGTATTAAGTATTAGTCATTAAAGTTTTTCCTGCCCGAAACGCTTTGCATAATAGTGGCTTTAGGCACTGTATGTACTAGCAGTAACTGAAGACAGTTCATTTAGCTAAATAACAATATTGTTACTATTATTATTCTGCCCGAAACGCTATGCTGCCTTTGCATTCTTGCTAGTGCAAGAATGTCAAACTTCAAGTCTCCGTTCTCTCATAAACCCAATGTACCCTCTTGTATATAAATAAATAAATAAATTTGAAGCCAGTTATTTTTTTTTATTACACACATACATATTTTTTTTAAAGAACTGAGCAGCTCAATATTACCTTGTTGGATCTCGTCACTCTTACACACATTACCCCCAGTACCTAAGAGGAAAACTGACTAGTGCTGTTTGTAGGTGAGAAAGTGTTGCCAACTCACCAGCGGCCAACCTATACGCAAGATGATATACACACAGAAATCACATTAATGTGATATATCCAGTGAACAATATATCACTTATTGATATATATTCATATATATCAGTAAGGGCGTAGAGGTAGAACATCTGGTTGACAGAGCCCGAGTGCATGGGGGGAATTGTGTGAAACTTTGGGTTAGGCTTTGGAGAAAGCTTCGGGATCCTCGTGAGGGCAGTAGCACTCCAGGTTGCAATTCTATTGACCATTTTATGGTACAGTTGACTAGGGCGCATCCGGGAACATCCCGTGCGTAGGTTTGAATCCCCATCACGGCCCTTGTGGATTTGTTTATTCGCAAGATGGTATGATCGTATACCACGATGGTACACATACCTTTCACTATATTATTTATCTTTTTTCTTTCTGGTTCCTCTGTGCCATGGAGGCAGAAAACTGGGTAATGATAATGGCTGAATAATTTGTGAAATGATATATGTAAATATTACAAGAACTGTTTTTTTTTAAATATTTATAATGGTACCTATGCAAGCTGTGTACAAGTACAGTTGGTCTGCAGTATGGTGGTTGTGAGACAAGTGTGTGATGTGATCTCCTCCCTCTAATGTGTACCAGGACGTACTTGAGGTGTATGCTCAAAGGAAAAAGTAGTGTCTGTGTACGTGTAAACGACACTACCATAGCTCCTACTAGCTTAGCCTATGTAAGTAGTGCACAAGTTTAATACTGCTTAAAGTGAATACATCCTAAGTTAGTTTAATCAAAATGTTTCACACTTGCAATCCCTCCCTTAATAAGACTTTTTCTACTTATAATAATAATAATAATAATAATAATAATAATAATAATAATAATGATGTTGGTGGTACATTCATTATTGCAGACTGGGGAGTATTTATGGTAAGGATGTTGTAAGAGTACTTTTATTGTGTGCATTACTGTGGTGTGTTTTGTTGAGATAGTGGAAAATAAACTGATTTTTTTTATGGTGTATGGAATGCATCTCTTTAATTTTTGTGGTTTAAATTTGCACATATTTTCCAGGAATGCATCTCCTACACATATCATGGGCATAATATACTGAATATTGTTTACCATTGTGAATTTATATGTTAATTACCTAGGCCTACTTTATATGGATTTTTAAGTATTGATAATCTTAATTTATTTACAGGCAAAATGAAGAGTGCAGAAGTAAGGCAGATGTTTTTTGACTACTTCCAAAAGCAGCACAACCACACCTATCAACACAGCTCCCCGACCATTCCTCATGATGACCCTACATTGCTTTTTGCTAATGCGGGCATGAATCAATTTAAGCCCATTTTTATAGGAACTGTAGATCCCAGCAGTGACATGGCCAACTTGGTGCGTGCTGTCAACTCTCAGAAGTGCATCCGTGCTGGTGGAAAACATAACGATCTTGATGATGTTGGCAAGGATGTGTACCACCACACTTTCTTTGAAATGTTGGGCAACTGGTCTTTTGGGGATTACTTCAAGAAAGAGGTATGTGCTTGGGCTTGGGATCTTCTTGTTAACTGGTACAAGTTACCTAAAGAACGTCTATATGTCACCTATTTTGGAGGTGACACAAGACAGGGCCTTGAACCAGATCTGGAGTGTAAGCAGATCTGGCAAGACTTGGGTGTACCAGAAGATCGCATATTGCCTGGGAATATGAAAGACAACTTTTGGGAAATGGGGGAAACAGGGCCATGCGGACCGTGCTCTGAGATTCACTTTGATCGTATTGGAGGGCGTCATGTTCCCCACCTTGTCAATATGGATGACCCAGATGTTTTGGAGATATGGAATCTTGTATTTATGCAGTTCAATAGAGAAGCAGATGGCTCTCTGAAATCTTTGCCCAAAAAACATATTGACTGTGGTTTGGGTCTTGAACGTCTGGTGTCAATTCTTCAAAACAAGAGATCTAATTATGATACTGATCTTTTCATGCCGATTTTCGAAGCCATTGAAAAGTCATCGGGTAGTAAGCCATACTCTGGTAAAGTTGGCGAGGAGGATGTTGATGGAACTGACATGGCTTATAGGGTATTAGCTGATCACATCCGAACTCTAACAATAGCATTGTCTGATGGTGGCATGCCTGATAACACAGGAAGAGGTTATGTTCTGCGGCGAATTTTGAGGCGAGGTATTCGTTATGCTTCAGAGAAGTTGGGAATGAAACCAGGAATGTTTGCTGATCTCGTTGATGTAGTAGTCAAGTTACTAAAGGATGCTTTCCCAGAAGTGTCAAAAGACCCAGAATATATTAAAGATGTAATAAACGAAGAGGAATTGCAGTTTTTGAAAACTCTAGTCAGGGGAGAGAAAATGTTTGGGCGTACCATAGGGAAACTTGGTGGGAGTCGTGTAGTTCCGGGTGATGTGGCATGGAGGCTTTATGATACTTACGGGTTCCCAGTTGACCTGACCCAGTTAATGGCTGAAGAGAAAGGTCTGGCTGTTGATATGGTAAGCTTTGAAGAAAATAAGAAGGAAGCTCAGGAAAAATCAAGAGGGGAGAATAAAGACAGGGATAATTCCTTCAGGCTGGATGTTCATGCCATTGAAGATCTTAAAAGTAGGAATGTGCCGTTCACAGATGACAGTTTAAAGTTTGCATATTCTGCTGAAGAGACTCCTGCATCAACTTACAAGTTCCAGTCATGCATTGGGAAAGTCATTGCTATTAGGCATAACAACCAGTTTGTAGAGAAGGCTACATCTGGAAATAGATGTAGTATCATTCTTGATAAGACAAACTTCTATGCTGAAAGTGGTGGTCAGATGTTTGATGAAGGATTTATGATTAAAATTAACGATGAAGAAACTGAATTTAAGGTAGAGTCGGTGGAAGTGAAAGGTGGTTTTGTGTGCCATGTTGGTGTGGTTGAAGGTTCAATAAGTCTTGGAGATGACTTAAATCTTAGTTTTGACTGGGAGCGCAGGAAGCAACTTATGAATAATCACACAGGCACTCACATTCTAAATTTTGCTCTGCGCCAAGTGCTCTCTGCAGAGGCAGACCAAAAGGGCTCCTTGGTGGCTCCTGACAGACTTCGATTTGATTTTACAAGCAAGGGTGCCATGACTGTAGATCAGGTGAGGAAGACTGAAGAAATTGCCAGAGAAATGGTCAAAGAAAATAAACCAGTTTATGCTAAAACTGCACAACTGTCTGTTGCAAAGAGCATTCAGGGCCTGCGTGCAGTGTTTGGAGAAGTATACCCAGATCCGGTAAGGGTGGTTTCTGTGGGCATCCCAGTTGAAACTTTGGAAGCTGACCCTCAGAGTCCAGCTGGAAGTGTCACTAGCATTGAATTCTGTGGTGGGACTCACCTCCTTTATACTGGTCATGTGAGAGATTTTGTTATTGTCAGTGAGGAAGCTATTGCAAAAGGAATACGGCGAATTGTTGCTGTCACTGGTCCGGATGCTATTAAAGCCTTAAACAAAGCTTCACATCTAGAGAATGAAATCAACATGTTAAAGAAAAAAATAGAAGGAAATGATATTCCATTCAGAGAAGTTATTCGCCTTCTCACAGAAGTATTAATGGATATTAATCATGCACATATTCAACACTGGAAAAAGGAAGAGCTACGGAAGGCAGTTGAAGCCATCAAGAAAGTCCATGGTGATGCAGACAGGGCACGAAAAGCAGCAATTTCAAAGCAGGCTATTCAGATTACGAAGAATCTGCTGGCAGCTAACGCTAACATTCCATATTTAGTGACTGAAATGAAGGCATTTGCTCAGAATAAAGTCATTAATGATGCCTTGAAGGAGGTAAAGAATGGACCTCCATCTCTATTTATTAGTGCTGATGACGACACTGGAAAAATTCTTGCTATGGCATCTGTTCCAAAGAATGAGGTTGCCAAAGGTTTAAAAGCTGATGAATGGGTTAAAAATTTGATAACTCTCTTAAATGGCAAAGGTGGTGGCAAACCCGAGTCTGCTCAGGTGAGCGGCACTAATGTGAATGCTTTGAAGGAGGCATTGACCCTTTCTGAAAAATTTGCCCAAGAGAAATTAGGTGTTGGAGCAGTAGTCTTGGCTGCTCCTCAAACTGTTACTAGTAATGTAAACCAACCAAAGGACATTCAGAGTAAGAGTGAAAAGGGAGAAAGTCGGAGTAAAAGTGAAAAGGGGGCAAGTCGGAGTAAGAATGAAAAGGGAGCAAGTCAGAGTACAAATAAAGAAACTGTTCAGGGCACGAAAAACGGACTAGTACTTCATTCGTACCTTAACAATGTCCGTGCCTTTCCAGCACTTATAGCTGCTAAATATTCTGGGACAGACATCACAATTTCAGAGGATTTCAAGATTGGAGTAACAAATGTTACTGAACAATATATTTCTCGGTTTGGCTCGAGTGTAGTTCCTGGCCTAGAAACTCCAACTGGGACTCTGGTTGGGAGTGTAGCACCAGCCTGGTATCTTGCACCTGCTACACTCAAGGGGGGAAGTACAGCTGATCAAGGACAGGTCTTAAGTTGGATGTCGACTGCTGACAGTCTTTTATTGCCATTTGTGTGCTCGGGGATGGTTGTTCCGCCAACGTCCAAGAACGGGAGTAATGAAGGTGGTGCACGTGAAGCTGCTATGAAGGAGTTGCAGAAGCTTAATGTTTACCTTCGTGATCATACTTTCCTAGTTGGAGAGAGAATATCGCTTGCTGATATAAGTGTGTTTGCATCGCTGATACCGGCTTTCCAAAATAGTCTGGATGGTGCAATTCGGAAGACGATGCCTTGTCTAACTCGTTGGTTCAACACTGTTCTGCACCAGCCTCAGGTTACTCAGGTGGTTGGAACACTTGCTATTCAATAACCCTCATAGTGATGTAGCTGTTATTGAAGACAAGTGACCAATTTAACCTTTGCTCTGTCTCTGCTCTTTAATGTCTCAAATTAAACAATTTAAATAGAAAGTTTTGTTATAACAGTGAAGATAAGGTTCTATGGAATTTGCCCGGTATTAATTTGTCTATAATAAAATTTTGGTTTTACAGTATTTACATTTTTACAATGAAAGTATTTTGATTTCATAGGAATTTTATTATTCATTTATATTGCATTACAAACTGCAGTAGAGGTGATAAACTTGAATGAATGCTCTATTTCTTATATCGTTATTATGAATAATTTTATTAATTTTTGGAAACATGAGTATTATTTTTTTGTATCTTCAGATCTAGTTTTCTAGAGTTGTAATTATTCATGTGTGGCGCAAAAGGAGTACAGTACGTGTATCACCAGAATACCGAAAAGAACATTTTTATTTATTGATCATCTTAAATTTTTTATAAATTTCAAATACAGTATAGTATACATACATATATATACGGTCTTCGATTTCTTTCTTGGTGGCATGTACAAATATGTGAGGTTGTCTGGAGGTTGTTGTTATAGGTGAAGTTTCACAAATGTTAGAACATGGTTTATACCATAGTATTAAATGCAGATAAAAATTGAACGTGGTTTTACTTTTTTAGCCTGATCTTTAAATATTATTAATTAATAATATGGATGACATTCTTGACAAAAGCACGATCTTTCTTGTGCTAAACTTATCACTTGTGTGTGTTAAAAAATAGTATTACAGTACTGTAATATTAAAAAAATATCCGACTGCAAAATATCATCGTAGTCATATATATTGGAATACTGTACTGTTTGGCAAATTCATATTTGTAAGATATCTTTGTAATGATTTCAAAAGTTCTGCCTAATTGATTGCATGCTGCTGTATTACAAACAGCTTGTGAGTTTAGGGTAGCTGCACAATTGTAAATGTAAAATAAATCACTATGGCTGGCCTCATTTAGCTGATGTAGGAAATGAGGAAACTAACTAAGCTCAGTTATAGAGCTAAGAGAGATTAACTCGTGGGTACGTAATGGAACAGAAACTTATTCCTTGCTTTTCTAATTTCATTTCGACACCTAGGCACACATTTTCTAGTTGATTATCCTGACTTTCAAGAAATTTGAAACTTTGCTTGTTAATTGTCTTGTTGCTCAAAATATCTTGCAATAAGCTATTTAGTGACTGATATCTTTAAGATAGATAACATTATCTCATTCTCATATTGTATAGGAATCTTGTGTGATGTCTAATAGCCTTTGAAATGTCTAATTGAGTGTGATTTGCATACTGTTACAAAGCCAACAGTACTTGCTTAGTGCTTGCATCTTATAATTGCAGACAAGAGGGAGGAAATGTCTGGGCAATATTTGTGTTTAGGTTTCTCAGTGAGCAATTGCCAGTGATTTTGCATTATATAACTAAAGTATGCAAAGGGTTAAGAATTAATTTCTTTGTATAAACATCACCATTCTATTTCTACTTTTAATAGAGGGGTGAGCAAGTATTTGCAGAAAAAATGGAGTAAAATAGTGACAAGAAATGTCTCGTTCTACTTTCCACACACTGACGCTTTAAAGAAATCTAGAGTCAACACATTACCACATTACTACATGTAATTATAGACTATGCTTAAAGTGTTCCATGCTTCTTTTGCCTCTCTCCTTCCAGGAGGTCCAAGGCAACATCTTTGCTGTCAAGTATGCACCTGAAACAACTGCTAAATTTCATGACCAGTATGTCCCTGCTAGAGTGGTCCAAATATTTTGATGTCCTCTGTGATGACCATTTCTGGCTTGACAGTTTGCACATACACAGACACTTTGTAGACTCTGTGAATGCTCTTGTTCGGTTTACTCCCACCCAGACTGGCACTCATGTCATTGAAGTCTCCCTCTGAGGAGGTGGCTGCTTGCCTAGCTGCTCTTATCTCAAATTGATGAGGCCCCAGTTTGGGTCTCAAAGAACATCTTAACACTTTCGTGTCTGGGCATGCACACGCCACACTACCCCAAGGGGGCCCGGGCGTTTCCCGCGAGCGCATGGCAACACTGAAATGTGTATACTCTTTTCAGTTTTATCACCTCAATTTCAGTTGTATGTCGTTCATTTTGGTATCAAAATGTTCACAATAGAATTCCCTACAGGATTATATTCAAGTAAGATACAAAAGGCCGGCTTGCCACCCACACCAAACCCAGAAATCAGTTGAGCATTACACGTGAGCGGCAAGAGCAATGCGATGTTTATAACTATTTTTCACTTTTTCACCTCAATTCTCATGCTATGTCTTTCATTTTGGTATCAATGTGTTCGCAATAGACTTCCCTATAGGGAAGTCTATAAGGCATATAAGGTCTAAAAGCCTGGCGCGCCCCACCCGTAGCATAGCCGAAAGTCAGCCAAGCATTACCTGTGAGCAAGCACCCATTGGTACACCCGCTCACAAATGTATTTACTCTTTTCAAGTTTCTCATCTCAATTTTCACCTCAGTTTGCAATAGAATGGGAAGACGTTGGCGCACATTTTAAAACCAGCCCCATAAAGATCAGATAAAAACATGAATTTTAACAAATATTTTAATTTTGGACGTCACCAATGTCCCTAAGGAACATCCGCAGAGTTATTTGTGGACATCATCTCTGTCCCTAAGGAACGAAAGTGTTAATGAATGCCAGTGTAAGCACAATCCTCCTTCCACCCTATGTTGAAACAGGGAACAGAAAACTTAAGGATTGTCATCTCGGCACCTCTGTAATAGGTGTTGGAAATTTGGGAACGGACCTCAAAATGTGGTAGTGAGGTATCTTTTTGGCCCTTCTTCCTTAGACCATTCTATGACAGATTGTTCTCTTCTCCACTGCAGTTGAAGCTCACCCTGTTTTTTGCATTCTTTTCTCCATTATAAGTTTAAATAGATTATCCTCCACCTTCAGGATTGCATTTCTTTCCCCAAAGCAAAATGTTGGAAATCTTGCCTTTTGCTTTTATGGTTTGCATTTTTTCCTCATCTTCTGACATGACTTATGCAAGTGCATTACATCGTGCTCCCCTGCCCCACCCTCCTCAAGTCCACAACTGTTTCCATATCTTGGGCCCCAACACAGCCACAAGCTTCCTTTCTTTCCCTGCTATCCTACAATCTTGAGTGTGTGTGTGGTCCTCTTGTTACTACCAGCCAGTGTTTTTGCCTCGCATTCCCAGTCTTCCTTTATTTGTCGTTTTCATGTCACCCCTCAGCCTCTTTGATCTTTATCCTCTGTGGGGCCCCTCTGACTGTCAGTTCCATCTTCCTTCTCAGTCCTCCCCTCTTTCTTTTGGTCCTTCCTGGCATATGACCATTTGGGCCAATATCAAGCCACCATCTGTCTATCCTCGTTTCTCCCACACCGGGAGCCGGTCGGCCGAGCGGACAGCACGCGGGACTTGTGATCCTGTGGTCCTGGGTTCGATCCCAGGCGCCGGCAAAACAATGGGCAGAGTTTCTTTCACCCTATGCCCCTGTTACCTAGCAGTAAATTAGGTACCTGGGTGTTAGTCAGCTGTCACGGGCTGCTTCCTGGGGGTGGAGGCCTGGTCGAGGACCGGGCCGCGGGGACACTAAAGCCCCGAAATCATCTCAAGATAACCTCAAGATAACACTCGTACTTCCTACCTGAGACAATTGCAGCTATCTCACAGGCACAACTGTAATTACCTAAGTGTAGTTACAGGATGAGAGCTATGCTCGTAGTGTCCCGTCTTCCCAGCACTCTGTCATATAATGCTTTGAAACTGATGGTTTTGGCCTCCACCACCACCTCACCTAACTTGTTCCAACCATCTACCACTAGGTTTGCGAAAGTGAATTTTCTTATATTTCTTCGGCATCTGTGTTTAGTTAGTTTAAATCTATGACCTCTTGTTCTTGAAGTTCCAGGTCTCAGGAAATCTTCCCTATCAATTTTATCAATTCCTGTTACTCTTTTGTACATAGTGATCATATCACCTCTCCTTCTGTCTTCTAGTTTTGGCATATTTAATGCCTCTAATCTCTCCTCGTAGCTCTTGTCTTTCAGTTCTGGGAGCCACTTAGTGGCATGTCTTTGTATCTTTTCCAGTTTGTTGATGTGCTTCTTAAGATATGGGAACCGCACAACTACTGCATATTCCAGCTTTGGTCTAACAAAAGTTGTGAACAATTTCTTTAATATTTTGCCATCCATGTACTTAAAAGCAATTCTGAAGTTAGAAAGTGTAGCTGTTAGGAATTTGTTACTTGTTATGGGGGGGGGGGTATGGAGTATTAATGAGGGCCAACAGCTAGAATCAAGATGTATCAAAAATAGTGTGGTAGATAGGCCCGGCCCACAAGGAACATAGGTTCCTGTTAACACTTTCGCGCTCTCGGCGCTCAAAAAAAAACAATACCCCAGATGCTTTCGGCACTTCGCACGCCTACGCGGTAAGACCGAAAAAGTGTACACTCTTTTGACTGTCCTGACAACAATTGAAGGCGCACGTATTTAAATTTGGTATCACTGTATTCGCAATGAAATTGTCTATAAGAGCATACCTATAAAATGCCGCCCAAGCATAAGGAGTATCAACACCAAATAAAAAACTATGCAGATCACTCGCCGAGAGCGCCAAACAGCAACAAAATGTTTCCACTCTTAATGGTTGCGAAGCCTACAGTTGTCCTACATCGTTAATTTTGGTGTCATTGGAATCGCAATAAAATTCTCTACACGGACATATGCATATGAATGTTTAATATAGGTAATTGCCCACCCGCAAGAGCGTGTGAAGTGGAGAGTAGTTAGCCGCGAGCGCACTGGCGAAAACGCGGGGGAAATCATGCTTGGAAAGTTTATACGTTTCCTGACCCTACTTTTCTATGTACGTATTTCTTTTTTATACCAATGTGTTCGCAATAAAATTTTCTATAAGATGAACTGTATAACATTTGTACAAAGCATGTGTAAGAGAAGCGCCAAATATAGAACCACGTCGCTCAGTATGCGTTCGCGGCAGAAACGAACGCATTGTTTTCGTTCGTTTGATGTTTGTCATGTTTATACTTGTTGAAACATTTTATAATTTGTATGACAGTGATCGCAGTAAAATTCCCTACACAGACATATACATAACACATACAAATATTTCCCACGTGTTGGATATATCAACGGCTAATGGGAACCCACTGCCACACGCTCGCCACACCCCCAAACATACTTTGTGTATTTTTTTTTACTCATAGAAGTTTATGTGATATAATATTCATTCTAGTACCAAAAAATTTGCAAATAAATTCTCTACAAAACAAAAGTATCCCCATCCATTTCGGTTAAAAAATGGAATTTATAGAAATATTTTTTCGATTGACAAGAAAAGTAGGCTGTTATGCGGAATCGTAAGAAAAAACAGCGACGAGTTATCTCTAATCTAAAGTGCGAAAGTGTTAATGCTTCAAGGTTTTAGAAACAGATCTGTTGTCTAGTAGACAATCATCTACACTTTAACAGGATTAATGGATACACCTCAAAAACTAACATATTTATTAAACCCTCTACTAACCCCCCTATATACATTACTATAATAACAACACTTTACCACACTATCTTACTTTAACTACCTTGGTCCACATAGGCAGGATACAAGGCTTACACTTGGACAAACTAGGGTAAAGTCTACTTGGAGAGAGGCACATGAAAGGCTTGAAGCAGCCTGGGGTAGCTAAGCCCCACGTGGTACCCTAGTCACAACACAATACACTTAGGGATGCCCAAAACACTGGCTATTGCTACCCAATACTTATAAATACAACACGCATGCCTAGCTAGTAGCACGATACCTTGATACTAATTAACTTATCTGAGAAATAACCCCAGCATGGGGTAAGGGAAGAGAGGAGACAGAGCCACACAGGAGAGGTGTTGACCCAAGCACAGTAGTCCAGAGGAGGAGGAACCAGCACTCAGTCCCCGAGCTCTCTCACGTTGCCGGGAAGCTACCTAGTTGACCGTGCAGCTACAAACAATACAAGTCTTCACCGGCCTTCATTACTAGTTACTTTAATAGTTCTAAGAATAGCTGATAACTAGTTCAATATTATATTTAATCAACAACAAGCTCAGAGTCTGAATGCTCTGAGAGAAACAAGATTCATCTTATGTTTGGCAATGGCGACGGGAATAAGGCATACCCCCGGTTTTAAGGAGCTATGATATAAATGTTATTGTAATTAAATATCCTTCTCACATGATCCAATTCTATGAATTAATGTATAGTAATTATTTAGAGATCAATTTGACCTCTGGTTTTCAACTAAGGAACCCAGGGTCGTAGCAGTAACATAGGCCCCTCACACTATGTTCTTAATTAAATGTGATCCTCAGGTGATAGTTTTCTGTCTAGAACTACCCCTTGATCTCTTTCTTTATCAGACTTTAAAAGATTTCTCACATAACTTATAGGTTGTGTGGGGTCTATGTTCTCCTAGTCCACATTACATAACATGGCATTTATTTACATTAAATTCTATTGGCCAAGTGGTGCTCCGTATACTTATTCTGTCCAGGTCTTCTTGAAGAGTACATGACAATTGCCTAAGTTACTTATCTTCCCTATTATCTTAGCATTATCAGCAAACATGTTCATATAATTTTGTATTCCATCTGGTAGATCGTTAATGTAGACAGTGAACTTTACTGGTGCAAGAACTAAACCCTGTGTTACTCCGCTTGTGACATTTCTCCAGTTCAATACACTTCCTCTTATTACGGCCCTCATTTATTATTAGATGTAATATATTATATTACACTATATTACTGCATCTATTTGGACCTAAAAAAGGCTTTTGACAGAGTTCCACATAAGAGATTGTTCTGGAAACTGGAACACATTGGAGGGGTAATGGAAACAGGTAAGCTGCTAACATGGATGAAAAATTTTGACATAGAAATCAGTCTCAAGCTCCTTTTAGACTTGCCTGTGCTCCTTTTTTGGAGGATTTATAACTGTCAGCATGTGCCGCATACCCTCTAGGGTGATGTCCATACAAACACCCGAGTCTGTCTTCTAGAGCCTTTTGTCTTCATCTTGTCTCCTCAATTCAAGCGAGCTGACTCACGTAGACTCTCATACTCAGACTTTCGTGCATCAGTCTTTCTGCTCCTCCATTTATGTAGGTTTGGCTTTGCACCATACTGGGTTACCCCTCAGCTCTGGTGTTTTTTGTCTGTCCCCAACCCCAGAGCTTGTTTGAAAATGGCATCCTGTCTACTGACTCCCCACTCCTGTTTGTGCTGTGATTTGACCGCTGCCCCTCGGGAAAACCTTTTTCTCTTTTTCTGCAAGATTGTTTTTGATGTGATTGCTCGTTTGCAAGATTTTCTCTAGATTTTCAGTGGCAACGTCTCTCCTCATGTTGTTCCTGCTTTACCCCTATGGAAGGTCCTGCTTGTTAAGTTTTGCAAGACCCTGACTCACATGGTGAAAACTTATTACTTCCAAATTGATATTTGAGACTATCAATTCAGTTTATTCCATTGCCATGGTAAATTAATAGTAATACCCAAATCCTCAAAGTAACTAGGAAATAATGATTGCAGACCTTCACCCACATCAATTTGAGAAACTTGTAGAAATAATGCAGTCTGCTCACAGTTGAAAAGATTCTTGGGCAGAGAAAGACATCTTGGCAGGTTTCCTTATGCCTCTTCACCTAGCAGTAAATAACTATCCAGGTTACATCATGGGGAAGGTCATTGGTAAACCTAACATGCAAACCAGTTCTCCAAACATGAACAATGATTAGCTATCTTGAGATGATTTCGGGGCTTTTTAGTGTCCCCGCGGCCCGGTCCTCGACCAGGCCTCCACCCCCCGTGACAGCTGACTAACACCCAGGTACCTATTTTACTGCTAGGTAACAGGGGCATAGGGTGATAGAAACTCTGCCCATTGTTTCTCGCCGGCGCCTGGGATCGAACCCAGGATCACAAGTCC
Organism: Procambarus clarkii; assembly: GCF_040958095.1. NCBI lineage: Eukaryota > Metazoa > Arthropoda > Malacostraca > Decapoda > Cambaridae > Procambarus > Procambarus clarkii. The sequence continues at coordinate 54,188,391 of NC_091159.1, forward strand.
CAGCGTGCTGTCCGCTCGGCCGACGGGCTCCCCTACTACTACAATGAGAGCTACTGCTCTCATTGGCTAAAATATAAAAGATATACAGTGAACAATCTAGTTTCAAATTAATTTTTGATTGTACAGTAATTAAAACTTTCTGAAAATTAAACCTATTTAAATGGAGCTGAACCACACTCAAGCCCTATAAATCCCCACATGTACAGTACTGTACATGCTCGGATATTTATACAATATACTGTATCTTGCGACACAGACGGTGTTAAATAATTGTTATCTATACATGCAGACTTCTAGGCTTGGTGTCTACTTTTGATAATTACATACACTATGTTTGCACTTGTCTGTTGCCTGGGTACTATATGCAAATACAGCAATATTGTTTGTAATAGGTAAAATAAAATGGCCAGATATTAAAATATAACTTTACTTGTTATAAAGGTATCTAGAGCAATGTTTTTATATACAATATCAGCAGAAGACATGAATTGTAGTAGCCCGTTACTCCTAACATCGATGGTTTTATTCATTCATTTGGATACTTCCAAATGAATAAATAAATACATTAGTATTTCATTTGGATACTTCCACTCATACTGGAAGCAGTTTATATGATAGACAGTAAGTTTAATTCTGAATAATATATATATTAAACATACATACTTGAGCATACAATATGCACACACACACACATACAAATATATAGTATCATTTAGATAGTACGTATATAAGACTCTTTAATTTGTTAAAAGATGATGAGTCAGTAATATACATACACAATATAATACAGCAATGGACAGTTATATAGAAGTGGATGGTATTGGAAATGTTAGTTTGTCAAAAATAGACGATCACAGATATTAACATGAATGATGGCAAGAACTAGTTCAAAACTAATGCTAAAATATTTTCCAAATTAAAATAGAAAATTTAGCTACTGTACTGTATAAATATTAATATCGTACATTTTCACCAAAAAAAAATTGAGGGTATATAAGACACCATTAAATTAGCTTGATCGACCTGCACCTTATACTTTGTGGAAATGGCCTTATATTGGACATCTTGTACCTTAAATGTAGTGACTTCAGGCTGAAGTTCTGCAAGCATTTCTGAAGCTTTCAAGTGATGATTTGAAAAAATGTTTGCCAGAGCACTCCATATGGCTATTTACTCTGTGCACGAGACATTTTTCAAATCTTTGCAATGTGAAATAAGAATGTGAGGCAAGAGATAAGTATCGACCATCCAACCCACGTGAAAGGTATGTAATGACTTTTTGGTCCATTAGTAATAATGGTCAGTTATTAGTAATAATGGAGCCCATGTCAAGTTGAATCAATGGCAATGGTCCAGGATTGGCTAAAATGTCATACCTTTAGTGTACATTACAAAAATATTTTGTTTAATGTTCACTCGCTAGGCCTACAGTAATCTATTAATGCCTGTGCGAGTACGTCTCAAGCATTTCCACCTAAGCAATTCAAAATGACCTTAAAAAAAGCCTAACAAATTCCTCCTATCAAGACATTGAAATATTAAATATAAGAAGCAATAAACAGACTTTCAATATGTATCTTTACTAAGTTTCATTATACTGTGTATGTATTTAAATGAAGCATTTGTTTAAAAAATGCAACATACAGTAATTAAAAAATGGCAGATAGAAAAAAGTTAAGCCAAAGCACATGACAATGGCATTAAATGCAAAGTAGTACATATGCAACTAGTCACACTATTAGTTTCAGAACTATGATATTGCTTAATCAAAGTTATCAAAAGTTACAGGCTAAAATATTTCATAGAAAACCACACACACTCATCCAACCCCTATTATGAAACAAGGCATTCACGATTAATATACTGCAATGTCCGTGTGAAACCTTTACATACAGTACATTTTTGATTTACAGCATTTAAAATAAATTGACATTTAATTTAAAATTTTAAATTCATTTAAAATTTCTTTATATAAATAATGCTATGATCCAAAGCTTCATAAATGTTTGATTTTAACACCGCATACATCATATCCACTGCATTTTATCCAACTGCTGATATTTCTGTGATGGTTTTTATTGAAATGAGCCAGAAATTTAGCATGTGTATAGCTGCTAAACAAAAAAAAAAAAAAAGGCTGGCTGGGCCGAGCCTGGCCTCATGCAGGGCTCAGGAAGTAGAAATACTCCCAGAACCCTCTCCAGGTATACTATTGTGCAAGTTGCTTCACACAGCCTAATTTCACATTAGACTCGCAGGAGAATAGGATCCCTTTCCCAAGTTATTTTTTCAGTAGTTGGTCACTACTTCATTCTGTTGCATGGAATGCTCGTTGCTGTAGGCTTACATAATTTATCTACATATATACAGTTCACAAAAATGCAGACATTATCAAGCTAAAATATTTTACATGTGAAAAAAATTAATGGTCGAAAAGAGCACTGAGCAAGTATGGATATACTGTACAGCACATGTGATTGAAATAAATGTTATATATGGTATTCAATAAACTGTACATATTTATAAGCTAGTAAATTTATTTAATGTGCATTATGTACATACAGCTATTTAGGGAACTTTTTCTTATAACTGACAATAAAACTGATGTAATTTATTAGTCCTTTAACACCAGGACAGTTTTCTCTGACTTGAGCCTTGACCCACAATATTTATATTCACAAAAAAATATTTGAATTCAAGTTTCAAAATTACATTTCTTCCAATGTAAAATATGCATCACAGTCTTGAAAAGTTCATTCATATACAGTGTGTAAAATGCACTTGAACACTTTGACAAAAAAACTTAATTCAAAATTCATTTTAATTTAACTATACTGTATATAGTAAAATGATTCTAGCTTCATGGCTATAATTCTGATGTGCTTGGAGAAACATTACCTCTCTTGGAGTTTAGAATCACAGCTCCTGGTGCATCCACTATACACTTGAGCACTGCACTTAACCTAAAACAGAGGAAGGGGTTCTAGTGCTGGTATGCTCTCGCTCCAAATATTAATTTGCCCGGTATTCTATGAAACCTGTGTTCCTCCAGATCGTTGATGTCTTAGCCTGAAAGCTGGGTATGAGAAATTACCATCAGAAGCATACCAATGTACATGAATGAAGAGATTCCTTTCTTAAGCAGTTAACTAGAAGGATGGCAAACTGTAGAAACTTAATTCAAATGTTCCTTGTGTCATCACTTTGAACAACAAGGTACAGTATTGTTAAATACTAACTTTGCTCCTTTAGGAATGGGAAGAGGAAACACATTTTTAGTCCATCCTGGAGAGAAATTATCGCCACTTTTCCCATCTCTAGCGTGTGGATTTATTGTATATATCTTCCATTTACTTTAAAGTGAGTGATTGACTGCAAGAAACTGTAATACCAGTCTAATAATTACAGGTTAGAAGATCTCTTTTCGGAAATTAAAGCCATATTCATGACACTTGTAGCGAAGCGTTCGTCCAAGAGCAGGTGGACCACAGTAGAATACAGTGATCTTCCCTTTCTGTTGATTCTGAAGTTGCTTGAAAACCTGTAGAGATAAGCATATGGATAGTGAAAAATTTAGTCATATCTGACAAACACAGTACATAATTTCAGTACAGTATATGGAATTACACTAAAAAACTTTAGAAGTTGACTCTCGGATGACTGTTGAATGTTAGGATATTTAGTCCTTGGGCAACTTAGGCTTACAGAGTAGGGCACCTATCAATTAAACTGTTAAGTTCCATCAGTATTCTATGAATTACCTGACCATTTAATTTTTATTTTTTTACTTTTTTGTTTAGAGGTTGTGTAAAATTTTAGATGGCTTTCTGGGAAGCCTGACCATTGACCACCACTCTACAAGTTGTAGGTGGAATAAAAGATCCAGGAAATCTGACAAAACTTAAGCAAGCAGGTGCAGGAAGTTTGAGTTAAAAGAATGCAAGTCAAAATCACAGCAATGCTATGTACAGGTGACAATACACTGAGGAAACTTTGCAAAGTTAACAAACAAGTTCTGTGCCAATGCTAAACATGGAAGACTTGGAATGACACCAAAGTTGGTCTTGTACCATATTACACGATACCCAAGTTGGTCCTATGCCTCTGCAAGATGTCCATGTTGGTCTGGAGAGCTACTACAATATACCAAATCTGGTCCTTTTCTCTGCATGTGAATTACATCTCATTTATGATAAACAAATTTTTTACCCAATCCACAATACACGACTGCCTCCTTACCTTATCCCAGTTGGGTCTACCAGCAGTTAGTACGGGTCTTGAGGCCAGTGATGAGGTCTCGCTTCTCCTGCAGAGAGACAGAATGTATCGGTTTCTTATTGTGATCATCAAAGGTAGAAGAGTAGGATGAAAAGTTAAAATTGCTAGCAACCTCAACATGCTACATCAGATGTGTTATATTTGCTATTACTTCTTACCCTCCACTTAAAAGTACAGTATAGTGACGGCATCACTTCTTACAGGGTTACCTGTAATGTACCTGAAGGGAATGCCAGGCTTGACTTGTGAGAGCTTGGTCCAGCAGGCTGTTGCTTGGAGAAGCATGCAATTCCCCCATATAATCACTACAACCCGGTTGGTCCAGCACTTCTTGAAGAAAACTTTAGTTTTGTCCAAAAGACTACTTTTGTTTTAGCCATATTTCTTATTTACGCTGGGAGTATGTTGAACAACCATGGATCTCTTGATCTTCACACAGTGTTCTGATTGCACCTATGGCACCTCTACTCTTCTATGGTTTTAGTTTGCATTTCCTTTTATATCAATCACTCCAATATGTTGTGTTTTCAAATTTGGGCTTAGCCTTCCAGTACTTTCCATGTACAGTATTTCATACCTCTTGTCCCCTTTCCAGAGAGCATATTTTTGAGAGATTTGAGATGGTCCCAATAATTTAGGTGCTTTATCATGCCTTGAGTGTCATATATGTTATGTATTCTTTTTCAGCCATCTCTCCTACTCTGAAGGGGAAAGAGAGTATTGAGCTGTACTCAAGACAGGAGCACACAAATGATTTGAATGGTATGAACATTGCAATGTGATCTTTGGATTTGAAGATTTTTCATAATCCATCCTATCATTTTTTTAGGTGATGTTATATTTGCTTGGTTATGCTCCCTAAATGTTTAGTTTGTCAGACATTATCATTCCCATAGACTTTACATGTTGCTTTCCTACTATGGGCAGATTTGATAGTGTCTTGTATTCCTTATTTTGTTTAAGATTTTAATTTTTACCATCTTGAGGTTATCTTGATGATTTCGGGGCTTTAGTGTCCCTGTGGCCCGGTCCTCGACCAGGCCTCCACCCCCAGGAAGCAGCCCGTGACAGCTGACTAACTCCCAGGTACCTATTTACTGCTAGGTAACAGGGGCATTCAGGGTGAAAGAAACTTTGCCCATTTGTTTCTGCCTCGTGCGGGAATCGAACCCGCGCCGCAGAATTACGAGTCCTGCGCGCTATCCACCAGGCTACGAGGCCCCCCCCATACCTAAGTACCTGAAACTTATCACTGTTAAACATCATTTCTTTGTTGCTCACTCAAAAGCTTTGTTAATATCAGCTTGTAGTTTGTAAGTACACAAAGAAATCACATTAATGTGGGGTATCAATGAGAAAATCAGTAGGAGCCGTGAGGAAGATTTGAACCTGCTCTGGGTACCCCCAAGCACACGCTACTCCTCTGCTACACAGTTGTTCAACGTGCTTGAACTATTTTATTTGATTGACTGTTACTCTTTTTGCATTCTGTTTGACAGAAAACTTAATATTCATAATATTAATGTTAATAACTTAAAATATTAACAACAGGAATAACAGGTAAACACATTTATCAAATGCCTTTGCAAAGTATATATATATATATATATACACACACACACACACACACATACATACATACATACACACACATACATACATACACACACTTGCATACTGTTTTTCTTTTAATGCATCATGATTTTTAAAATCCATGCTGGCCTGGGTTGTGCAGGTCATCATTCTCCATAAAACTAGAGATCTGACTTCTGATATCGCTCTCAAAAGCTATTATTATCGGGACGTTAGTGCAACTTATCTATAATTTGTAGCCAATTGCTCCCTCCCTTGTGTAGGAGAGCTATATCTGTTAATTTGTGTGCTTCAGGTATCTCCAGTATCTAAGATTTTTCTCCCTCACTACACTGAATGCTTGTATGAATTCTATGACTGGACCCAGGGCTGAGTGCATGGGCATATTCTCAAATTTTCTTTCAAAATCTACAGAGTTTGAGTTGATATCAGGGGTTTGGATAGTTATAAAGAAGCTGTCTGGATTTTCCACTTTCATGCTGTCTATTGGGGGGGAAGCTAAACATAGTCTCATACTGATTTTTTAGGATTTCACCAACTTCTTTGTTCTCTTGTGTATAAACCCCTCACTGTTAAGTATACGTCCAATACTGGTGGAGGTTTTTTATTTCTATTTGGCATATGTGAAGAATTATTTTTAGATTGTTCTTCATCTCTTGTGTGGCTTTCTGTTCTTATTTCATTTCTTCAATCTTCGACAGGGTGAAGGACACTGGTACTTTCACCCTGTTAATGAGCTTACCACTTCCCTCTGATAATTCCCTCCCTGTCTTTATATCCCTTCCATAGCTAAATAGTCATGCTAGGTTAGCTCTTTCTCTTGATAATCATCTTAATCATTAGAGCAATAGGTGGTAAGTTAACAATGGTGTTATTAGGAACTGAACATACCTTCTCGTGGAGGAGGTCAAGAGCCAACTGGAGCCCAACGGCCTTCATATCAGTCTTCTGTAACGCTGAGGTGATGTACATGTGCATGTCCAGGAACCGCTCTAGGACTCCACCCTGCTCTGCCTGTTCTATTTCCAGTTGTGACAGTAGGTTCACAAACCACTCAAATGAACGCTGGTCCCTGTTAATCCAGAAGAAGTCCACCTGGAGTGTAGGAGGATTAGTCGTTTTGAGTTTACTTTGCAGAGAATCTTTACTAGGCTATGTTATTTGAGCTTGAATGTTATTTGTATTTTGTTGATTAAATTTCGAGTGTTTGTAAATGTCAATGTCTATACGAGATATATTTGCTGGGCATGTCTGTACAAATCGCGTAACATCCTGATCATGTTGAAACATGTCGCCTATCATCATGGATATGTTAATACAAGTTATGATACATTCTGATCACCTTGACAGAAATCATGTAAACATATTATATATATTAGTACACATCCTGAACATCTTTATATCCGTATACATGACAAGTTATGCACATAAAACAACAAACAAGAAGCTGCTACTGCAAGGTAAGGAGGACACCTTGGGAACCTTTAATCTTACCTTGCGAAGACTCATAATGGTATTAAAAGAGGGGCCAGAGGTCCAGGAATACGTGCACCTGGGACAGGTGTGTCTAGCCTTCCAGTATTTGTGCATGATAGACTGGAGGATAGAAGCAAATGGTGTAACTCCTATCCCCGTCGCAATCAGGACAGCATGTTGGGCCCCGAAAATATGGCTGGATGGTGTACCGAACGGACCATCCATGTAAATCTGGGAAGGAATAAGAGGCCTTTGAGGATGGTAAAGAAAGTGGAAGAATTTTAAGAAATCCAAATATCGATGAGAACAAAATTTATTAAAAAAAAAAAAAAACATCAAGCAGCATGTGTATGGATTTAGAACTGGTTAACAAAGGAAGAATGTCAACCATGAACGGGAGTGCAATGAGTTAAAATGTGAAATGGTAACAGGGTTTAACGAAGAATTTGAATAGGCAGGTTCCCTCCCTAACATTTATGTTAACAAAAACTCTTCAGAAGGGGCCAACAGAAAGATCGGTACTCTAGTGATTGAAAGTGCTGCCCAAACATCAACCCAATCACTTAAGAGGTTACCTAAACCACATACTTGTGAATAAAGGGCTTACATAAAATAACTATAGGAAGGGCTTCCTAAACCACACGTTAATGATTGAAATAATAACAGTAAATAGTAAATGAACGAGTTTCCAAACTCCTAATTTAATTTCGAAAGAGCTACATAACAATCTAAACCAAACACGACTGAGGGGAACTACACCTCCCACAACCGGATGACTGAGGGGAACTACACCTCACACAACCCGATGACTGAGGGGAACTACACCTCACACAACCCGATGACTGAGGGGAACTACACCTCCCACAACCCGATGACTGAGGGGAACTACACCTCCCACAACCCGATGACTGAGGGGAACTACACCTCCCACAACCCGATGACTGAGGGGAACTACACCTCCCACAACCCGATGACTGAGGGGAACTACACCTCCCACAACCCGATGACTGAGGGGAACTACACCTCACACAACCCGATGACTGAGGGGAACTACACCTCACACAACCGGATGACTGAGGGGAACTACACCTCACACAACCCGATGACTGAGGGGAACTACACCTCACACAACCCGATGACTGAGGGGGAACTACAGCTCACACAACCCGATGACTGAGGGGAACTACACCTCCCACAACCCGATGACTGAGGGGAACTACACCTCCCACAACCCGATGACTGAGGGGGAACTACAGCTCACACAACCCGATGACTGAGGGGAACTACAGCTCACACAACCCGATGACTGAGGGGAACTACACCTCCCACAACCCGATGACTGAGGGGAACTACACCTCCCACAACCCGATGACTGAGGGGAACTACACCTCCCACAACCCGATGACTGAGGGGAACTACACCTCCCACAACCCGATGACTGAGGGGAACTACACCTCACACAACCCGATGACTGAGGAGAACTACACCTCACACAACCCGATGACTGAGGGGAACTACACCTCCCACAACCCGATGACTGAGGGGAACTACACCTCACACAACCCGATGACTGAGGGGAACTACACCTCACACAACCCGATGACTGAGGGGAACTACACCTCACACAACCCGATGACTGAGGGGAACTACACCTCACACAACCGGATGACTGAGGGGAACTACACCTCACACCGAATGACTGAGGGGAACTACACCTCACACACTGATGATTGTGGGGGAATTACACCTACAACTTGAGGTGATCGACTTGAGAATGGTCCAGGACGGACCGAAACGTCGTCGTCCCTTCACCTTCTAGTGTGTGGTCTGGTTAACATACTTTAGCCACGTTATTGCGACTCATCGCCTACACCTACAACCCGAAGTCGAAGGGAAGGCTGCCTCTTTCACAATCCAACAACTGAGGGAACACTAACTACTATAACCTAATAACTGAGGGAAACACTGCACCTACCACAATAACAGAGAACATTACACCTACCGCAAGTGGCTTGCCCACAGCACACGCTCCTTCAGCCATTGCCTCTTCGAACCTGCTCAACTTCCTTCCTCTTTGCTCGACTTGCTTGGGCGTCCTCAGTGCCGCGTCCTCCTGGTTGTTCTTATGGCGCACTTGGCCGCTTTCGGCTGTCAGGGGCGACATATCTGGAGGTCAAACATGTCTCAGGCCATTTTCTTCACGATATTGTCCGATACTTTAGATTGACTACTAAATTACTTACAAAAATGAATAAGGATCCTCTACTACGTGACAAATTCTTGTGCGCGATTGATCGCAATATAAACAAAATGGCACGTTATTCCCTCGAACTTATTCCACTTGTGAAATAAATACCTGATGAACATTTATTTTAACATTTGTGAAGCATGACAATAATTCAAATTTATTACAAGTACAGAGGATCTGATTACAGTAGAAAGAGTATTTCCATTAATATAAAAGTCCACTCTGGTGGACTGCTCAAGCAGCGACTGAACTATCCGGCTTGATTATGCTAGAAGTAACGACAGGAGGTTAGGTAGATGATCCACAAATTGTGATAGAATCGTGACTTAAGAAGCATAGTTTCATCAGAATTGACAAATGTGATGGGCGGAGTGTTAACTAGTGTGCAAGTTTAGCATGAACCAAATAACCATTTTCTCCACATTGAATTTAAGCGGAAGTGACAAAAAAATGTACTGTTGTAATGGAGGTATAGTGGACTGTTGCTCGAGTATAAACACCTTGCATGTAACACCTAGCGTAGGTGTACCGAACTATGAATTAATGGGTGAGAACTGCTGCACTAGAAGCGAGGGAATTGTGTTGTGAATGAGTCAGGTGTTGAATGAGACTTGCTGGTGTGTTTAACAAATCTGGAGTAACAAATCAAGTATTGAATAGGAAATAATTTGGTTTCCCACTATCAGGAAACCTGTATTTAGGTTTATCAAGGTCCGGCTAAGTCAACATAATGCCACCCCACAACACTTGTTCAACTCTCGGAAACTTATTTTACTACTAGGTAAAGAGAGAGAGAGGCATCAGGTGAAATGAAACGGTGCCCAATCGTCTCTGCCTTGCCTGGGGGATCGAACCGAGGACCCTAGATTGAGAGCCATCGACACGAATGTCAAACGCGCACACATTACCTTTAACCAAGTGCACTCACCTAGCGTGCCGGGGGAAGAGTTCACTCCACCTTCCTGGATGGTCACCCTCACCTCCCTTCTATGCTCCTCCACCTCCTCCTCGACCTCGTAACTCGCGTTGTCTTCAGCCTCGGAGGGCGTGTCGAGCGTTATTATTGTAGGCTTCCGCCTCATGTATCTGCAGGAGAAGAGCAGCTTTAGTTACAACGCTCAGCGAGATTTCATATGCAGTGTTGACCAGACCACACACTAGAAGTTGAAGGGACGACGACGTTTCGGTCCGTCCTGGACCATTCTCAAGTCGATCTTGATCCATTCTCAAGTCGATCCTGGACCATTCTCAATCGACTTGAGAATGGTCCAGGACGGACCGAAACGTCGTCGTCCCTTCAACTTCTAGTGTGTGGTCTGGTCAACATACTTCAGCCACTTTATTGTGACTCATCGCCTTCATATGCAGTAATCTTGCAAACTTTTGTACGTAGAACATTAATAAAGATGAGAAACTGTCTCTGAAAAGATCGCTATAAAAATGCTATTAACACCGAACACTAACATATTTTTATTGATATATAACAAACTTACTGTTTATACTCCATTAATAGCTTCGTACTGCTTATTGTATCATGTTGCGGCATGAACTAAATATACAGTATTAACTTTCAGTGCAAGATTCCCCAAGATTCAAGTGTATCTTTAATCTAATTAGCCGATGCCAAATTACTGTTCCAAGTTCCGGTCTGCACAAGGAAGTTGGTGCACCTTTACTCGTGTATATTCTAGGGAATATTCACCTGTAGCAGCGCAAGCAAACAAGGACCGGACATCATCTCACCTGAAGCTTGATGGTGCTGTGGATTTGAGCAAGTGTGAGAAGAGTGGAGCAGGAGTGTGAGAGGCCGGCTGCTCAGCCAGCTTCAGCGAGCTGGCCTCGTACGTCCTGGCCGAGGCTGCCCGGAAGTTGTCACGTAGGCTGCAACAACAACAAATTTAATCCATCTTCCTTGTTTGTGTGTATTTGTATATATATAAGGGGATGGGAGGTACCAGCTGTGGTTGTGTTTGTTTGGGACCCTCAGCCTCGAAGAATATACATGTGTACATACATACATATATATATATATATATATATATATATATATATATATATATATATATATATATATATATATATATATATATATATATATATATATATATATATGAGTGAGTTCAGGCTTGGGAAATAGGGCGTGTATGTGTGTGTATGTTTATGTGCATTTTGGTGTGTATTTTAATAAAATGCTAACATGAATCGTACGTCCATTCTTCTTATTTCATTGTACACTGCATGTCTAAATATTCGGTACAATTCTTATAGTTTTGTGTATATATTGTGTTATATCTTGGTTAGAGAGACATCCTATAGTAAAGTTTGTATGTTCATATTTGAAACTTCTGATTCATGTTTGGTACGCACGCACGCGCGCACAAAAGGTGCCGAAAACAATATTAGAAAGTATTATTTTGCAAACAGAATGGTAGACGGTTAGAACAAGCAAAGTGAGGTGGTGGTGGAGGTCAAAACCATCAAAAAGCATTTTCACGTTTTACGTTTTCAAAGCGTTTTACGACAATGTGTACTGGGAAGACGGGACACCACGAGCATAGCTCTCCGTCTTGTAACTACACCTAGGCAATTACACACACACACTACTCTATCCCATTCATTATAAATAAACATCTTTTTGACAAATAAATGTGAATAAATAATTGTAATCGCTTTAATTTTTTCAGTCATCAGTCAAAAAATAGAAAAAGCATTACTGACTATCGTCCTCTTATATTGAGCCAAGAAGGAACACCAAGAGAAGTTATACTAACATCAAGTTCTTCTCTCGCTTCTTCAGTCTCTTGGTTAAGTCGGGCACTGAACGGGTCTTGACCAGTTTCTTCTTGCCCATCTTTGATCCCCCGAAAAAGTGATGCGAGGACTGGTTCTTTGCGCCAGTAAGAGGTGCTTTGGGAGCCGTCGTCTCCAGCGTGGTCATGGCGGGGTCGGCGGCTTCTCCATCACTCTGGGTAGTCTCCAGCCTCACTCCGTTGACGCTTCCGTCGAGTTCGAAGGCCACGTTGGTCGTGCCGTTCTCCTGCAGTGCCTTGGACCCGGTGTTGCCTGAGGACGGAGCACAGAAAACTAAACATGGTTTCCATTTCATATTGTTGGGAAAGAGGAAGCTTATTAAGCTTGCCAAGGTCTCCCTAAGAGGTACCCATGAGTTAGGCAACTGTTAAGGGCTGCATTCTGGAGGTCAGTCGTTGATACCTATTTAGGTACCTATTTAGGTCAACGACTGGCCTTCTCCAGAATACAACCCATAACAGTTGCCTAACTCATGGGTACTTGTTTACTCCAAGCGGAAACAGAGGCATGATATAAAAATTAATGTGCCAAAATGTCACCTCCCGCGTGGGAATCGAACTTGGAACCATCCATTCTTCATATTGGGCACAATAAAGTATGAAATTTAGTCTTAAGGGCTGACAAAGGACAATTACTGCCCGAAACGCTTTGCGTAATAGTGGCTTTAGGCATTGTATGTACTAGCTCCATCTATAAATCGATCAATTTATGGAAAATCTCTTTTATGTACCTTACCTGAATAAACATTTTATTTCATTTTTTATTTTTAATTACTATGAAGCCATGCGGTAGGGAAATCTCATATTTAACCTATCCTCTTGCCTAATACATGACATTCTTCACGAAAGCGACAAATATGTTAAAAATGAGGTGTATTTTTTTTTTATCTTTATTTAAAAAAATACAATATAAATTACATATACATAAGTGTTAGAGAGGTGAGTAACCTGACGGTGAATTACCTGAGGGGTTGTCGTGGAGGGAGAGGGTCAGGGGGGAGGCGCTGGTCTTCCGGGGCCTGATGATGGTCGCTCTCCGCCCGTCACTCACCATCCTGCACACAAACATAACGAAGGTCACTCGTGCAACACGACAGGGAACTCGTGCAACACGACAGGGAACTCGTGCAACACGACAGGGAACTCGTGCAACACGACACGGAACTCGTGCAACACGACACGGAACTCGTGCAACACGACACGGAACTCGTGCAACACGACAGGGAACTCGTGCAACACGACAGGGAACTCGTGCAACACGACAGGGAACTCGTGCAACACGACAGGGAACTCGTGCAACACGACACGGAACTCGTGCAACACGACACGGAACTCGTGCAACACGACACGGAACTCGTGCAACACGACACGGAACTCGTGCAACACGACACGGAACTCGTGCAACACGACACGGAACTCGTGCAACACGACAGGGAACTCGTGCAACACGACAGGGAACTCGTGCAACACGACAGGGAACTCGTGCAACACGACAGGGAACTCGTGCAACACGACAGGGAACTCGTGCAACACGACAGGGAACTCGTGCAACACGACAGGGAACTCGTGCAACACGACAGGGAACTCGTGCAACACGACAGGGAACTCGTGCAACACGACAGGGAACTCGTGCAACACGACAGGGAACTCGTGCAACACGACAGGGAACTCGTGCAACACGACAGGGAACTCGTGCAACACGACAGGGAACTCGTGCAACACGACAGGGAACTCGTGCAACACGACAGGGAACTCGTGCAACACGACAGGGAACTCGTGCAACACGACAGGGAACTCGTGCAACACGACACAATCACCTGACAGGGCAACGATATGCGCCAGACCTTGACAGAGAAGCATCGTTGTCTTGCGATTATTCGGCCAAGGGTTCTGATCCTCGCAAGACATTCGCTAACAAATTAAGAGGGACATGTTATCGGGTGGTGAGAAGGAAGGTTATCCTAAGTTGGATTAGTGGGTTTGGTTATTTATTTTAAGGAACGTACTCGGCATAAACGGAGAAGTCTGAATGGGGAACATAATGCGAGTGCCTCAGGGCTCTGGCCTAGAACCTCTTGATACTTATACAGTATAAACAATTTAGACAAGGTTGAACAACAACACTCACACACGATACAAAAATAGGAATTCAGAATTCCTATTAATTCATCTTAAATTAATGGAAATTAATTCAAAAGACTTAACAAATTAAATCTTCAAAAATTAATTAAAAGACTTAAAATATTAGGTTTTAAAAAAATTAATTCAAGGACTTAAAATATTAATTCTTCAAAAATTAATTCAGAAGACTTAAAATCACTACAAGACTGTGTAGATAGGCTTTCAAAATGGACGACAGATTGGCAGATGCAGCGTAATGCTGAAAATTGTAGGGTTCGGAGCTCAGGTAATAATCAGGTAATAATAAAAAAATAATTACTTGATATCAGCAAAACTTTAAATTACAAAGTCTGATTTTGGAACAGATCTAGGAGTCATGATTAGTAGGAAACTTTAGCCAAAAAATCAATGCATAAATGTACGGGATAAATCAAATAGGCCCTAATCTAATCTTCATTTAGATTATGCAGTTCAATTTTGGTCGTTGTACTATAGAATGGACATAAATTCACTAGAAAGTGTTCACCGATGAATGAGAAAGTTGGTCCCGCAAATTAGAAATCATTCATGTGAAGTGAAATTGAAAAGCGTAATTTACATTCTCTAGAAAGGACAAAAAAAAGTTAGGGATGACATGATCGAAGTGTACAAGCTGACGAATGGGCATAAGGGGTTGATATTAGTAAGGCATTCAATATAACAAAATAAAGCACAAAGCAATGAATGAGTATTGGATAAGTTTAGTTTCAATACAGGCCTGGGTAAATACAATTTTGGAAATAGGACGGTTGATTTGTTCGCACAAATTACCGGGTAGCATAACAGACGTGAAACCACTAGATTGTTTCAAGCGTAGGTTAGACGTATGAATGAGTTTGGGTGGAAATAAATAGGAGCTGCTTCGTGTTGTCCAATAGACCATCTGCAGTTGTCCGAATGCTGATGTTCTTACAGTAAGGCAGGGATGCAATGGGCAGGATGCAGCGTTATAAATCATAGTGCCAACTGACGCAACAGTGATGCGGCTGTATATTAATACTGTAATGACATGCATGCAGTGATAGTGACTTGTAATGAGATTCAATGCCAGAAATACAATAGGAAATGTAGATCAGCGCGAGTGACATTGAAGATATGCACTGATAAGTCTACAGCAATACAGTAGGTACAAGACCAGTGATATAGCAATATAATAACAACAATACAGTGAGAGCGGTTCAGTGATAGAGCTGACATAGAAGCTATACTGTGAGTTGCAGTCAATCACTTTACACCTGCTTATGTAAGTGTGTTGTCAATCACTCCACGCCTGCCTGTGTCACTGCTGTCAATCACTCCACACCTGCCTGTGTCACTACTGTCAATCACGCCACACCTGCCTGTGTCACTGCTGTCAATCACTCCACACCTGCCTGTGTCACTGCTGTCAATCACTCCACACCTGCCTGTGTCACTGCTGTCAATCACTCCACACCTGCCTGTGTCACTGCTGTCAATCACTCCACACCTTCCTGTGTCGCTGCCGTCAATCACTCCACAGTAATACAGTATATGTTATTGATGATAACAATTAAAAATAATATTAATAAAAGAATAAAATGATATATACAAAGTGATCCAATTACAAAGCTAAACAACCTCTAACGACGAACGAACACCGACACTAAGAACTATAGAGTCGAGGTGTACAAGAGAAGGTTTAGGCTACTGACGTGTTGAGTTCGGTGGCGTCTCCCGCCTGGACCACGACCTCGCCTCGCTGGCGGGAACATCGCTCCTGCTCCACCTCGAAGTACTGGACTAGTCTGTTGGTCCACTGGCCCACAGCCCGGATGTGCAGCCACACCACATCTGCAGGTAAGATGTAACTGTTAATGCAACAACCTACGCTTAGGTCTGATTAAGACCTTTTGTGCCCTCTGTAATCCTTTTTTTGCGCTCACATGATGAGTATGAGAATTATTATTATTATTACTTGTACAAAGAAATTTCAATTAATGTGATGTATTAATGAGAAAATCAGTTGGAGCCGTGTGGGGCATTCGAACCTGAAACGCAGGTAATTCGAAACGCATGTCTTAAACCTCTGAACCATTATAGGCTATAAATAATGTAACTTGGGATTCAATTGAACCCTATAGGGAGGTTTTGAAGCATCAAGCTGGTACCAAATCAAGTTTTTACACATTACCTGCGTATATTCTGATGTGGTATCGGATTTCTTCCACCAACGCTCCCTTCAAATGAATCTAAGTTACATTACTTATAGCGAATCGTGATTCAGTGGTTTAAGGCATGTGCTTGAGAGTACTCGTGTTGCTGGTTCGAATGTCCCGCATGGTTCCAACTGATCATTATTATTATTACATAATATTTATTATTGTTATTATTCGTTATAATGATTGTGTTATTCATGGAAGCAGCGTTGGAGAAAGTTCAACACCGGGCAACAAGAATCATTCCAAAGCCAAGTCAACTCTTGAGGGCCCCAGGGTTAACAACATTGCAAACCAGGCATAACAGGGCGGAACTCTTCGAAACTTTTAAAATACTGAACAATTTGGAGGATGTTGATCCAGACAACTTCAAAAGGTCAGATGTAACAAACAAGGAGGAATGGTTTCAAGCTCAACAAGACAGTGAATCAATGACAAATCATGTTGAAAGTGTTAGAATAGTGACTATAGTAGGACAGGAAACAATGGAGGCTCCAAATGATAAAATATAGTTGAAATATTTATTTATATATATAAGGGTTTTTACATTCTCGTATATCATTTTACACGATTTAAGTTTTCATTAGTGCTGTAAGAGACCATTTTGAGTTCATTAGTGTAAATAGGCATCCACGAATTTATATTTGACACGCATTTGGCAGATAATTCAAATATTTATAGATGGGAAGCAAACGAAATGAGGCCAAGAAAACCCAAGTATGTTTTGATAGCGCGAGGTCGATCGAGAGAGGTTTTCCCGGGAGATGTGTGACAACAGGGTGATAGGGTCCCCCTCGCCCTTGGCCTAAGAGAAGTGGGTCTCTGTCTTGTTTGGTCGCTCAGGGCGTACTCAGTCAACTGTGAGAATAAACTGACGACATAGGCTTCCATCCCTGTATGTCTTTGCAATTTGCCTAAGATCCACGACGGGCTGAAATGGCGTCACTTTCCTTTCTTATCATATATGTGAGTTAAATTATTACAATTTTGTACCATAGAGCTATCTCGAACCCCTTTTTGATGTGACTACTTGTACTGAACTTTGAAACTAGCTTATCAAGATTGTAACTTGCTTAGTTAAATGAATTGTGGGGTTCAGTCCCTGAGCCCATTATGTGCCTCTGTAACCCTTTCCACTACCGCCCACAAGATGGGTATGGGGTGCATAATAAATGAATTAAACTGAACTGAGAGCTGACCTCTTCATATACAGCAAGACTGAGGTTATGTCGTAAGATACAGGATACTGTAGAAGCTTTGTACCGTAAACCTTAAACCAGCGACGTTAAATATAACCTGGCACACAACAGAGCTGGAACTTTCCCTGCTGCCAGAGGTTGGGGCGAGGATAGCCTATCGTCTGAATTTTAGACGATAGCACTGACTTGGGAAGCCCTAGGATTATGAAGTCTGTTTAGCTAGTCTGTTGATAATGTTCTTCTGATGTGTTTTAAACTCTAAAACACACCCGGAGAAAAGTATTAACAGAGCAAATAAGGGGACTGCGTAACCCTAAGGTTCCTGGGTCAATGATACTATAGATATTTCCACGAATTAACTTGTTGGCCACTTTTTCAATTTGCTGAGGCGAGGATACGAGGCTCGCGGGGTAATCTGGGGCCAGATTCACGAAAGCACTTACGAACCTGTACATCTTTTCTCAATCTTTAACGGCTTTGTTTCCAATTATTAAACAGTTAATGAGCTTCGAAGCACCAGGAGGCTGTTTATAACAATAACAACAGTTGAATGGGAAGTTTTCATGCTTGTAAACTGTTTAATAAATGTAACCAAAGCCGTCAAAAATTGAGGAAAGATGTACACGTTCGTAAGTGCTTTCGTGAATCTGGCCCCTGGCACAACGAGCACATATGCGCTTGTTATACGTTCAAATATGGAGGGAACAAAATTGGCACTAATAAGAAACCCAAAATATAATATCATCTTACCGTCTTGCTCTGGGGCGGAGGAAATGGTGAAGGGATGCCACTCGTACTTAGCAATCTCGGGGATGTTGATGAAGACGTAATCGCCGGGGCGGAAGTCGAACTGTGGTGGTCGCTTGATGACCAGGTGGATCACCTTGGAGGGCAGCAGCACCCCGGACCTGACCAACACACCGCCCGCCATTTACCAACCCATCCACACACACACACAAAATGCTTTCGACAGAACCTAAAGCTACTAAGGATGGAATATAAATTATATTGTATCTCCAAAAAAACGTTAATGATCTGTGCTATTTGAACACTAAAGCCCAAATCCAGGCATAAACAAACAATCCTACGCCTAACAAATGCAATCCAAAGCCTAATTTAGTACATAATAGATAATGCAAAGCTTGATTTCTGCATTCTTTCTCTGACACCTACAAAATTTGATACCTCCTTCCATAGTGACTATAGGCACCATCCTGTGTGACACTATTACACACAAAGACGGGGCTGCTTGACACACACACTGTGTTAACTAAAGCTTCAGCTCTCAATGTGGGGGACATGTACCCCCAATGCTCTCTTCAATGTGTATTTTTCCAAGGTAGCTCTAGTGTATATATGCTTATAGGTAGCTATAGCGGGTATATGTTACAAGGATACCTGACACAAGAGCCATCTTGGAACATATACACAGTAGAGAGAGCACCGGGGGGGTGGGGGGGAGGGGGGGGGGGGTTATTTGGTACATGTTGAGAACCACTGATCCAGAGAGCGTAGAACTCTACTATTGTAGTTTGGATTGGAATAGTTTATTGAATAATATCTGTTCACTTTCTCTCTCTCAGAGAGAGAGAGAGAGAGAGACAGAGAGAGAGAGAGACAGAGAGAGAGAGAGACAGAGAGAGAGAGAGACAGAGAGAGAGAGAGAGAGACAGAGAGAGAGAGAGAGACAGAGAGAGAGAGAGAGAGAGACAGAGAGAGAGACAGAGAGAGAGAGAGACAGAGAGAGAGAGACAGAGAGAGAGAGAGACAGAGAGAGAGAGAGAGACAGAGAGAGAGAGAGAGAGACAGAGAGAGAGAGAGAGAGACAGAGAGAGAGAGAGAGAGAGACAGAGACAGAGACAGAGACAGAGACAGAGACAGAGAGAGAGAGAGAGAGAGAGAGAGACAGAGAGAGAGACAGAAAGAGAGACAGAGAGAGAGACAGAGAGAGAGACAGAGAGAGACAGAGAGAGACAGAGAGAGACAGAGAGAGACAGAGAGAGACAGAAAGAGACAGAGACAGAGAGACAGAGAGAGACAGAGAGAGAGAGACAGAGAGAGAGAGACAGAGAGAGAGAGACAGAGAGAGAGAGAGACAGAGAGAGAGAGAGAGAGAGACAGAGAGAGAGAGAGACAGAGAGAGAGAGAGACAGAGAGAGAGAGAGACAGAGAGAGAGAGAGACAGAGAGAGAGAGAGACAGAGAGAGAGAGAGACAGAGAGAGAGAGAGAGACAGAGAGAGAGAGAGAGACAGAGAGAGAGAGAGAGACAGAGAGAGAGAGAGACAGAGAGAGAGAGAGAGAGAGACAGAGAGAGACAGAGAGAGAGAGAGACAGAGAGAGAGAGAGACAGAGAGAGAGAGAGACAGAGAGAGAGAGAGACAGAGAGAGAGAGAGACAGAGAGAGAGAGAGACAGAGAGAGAGAGAGAGACAGAGAGAGAGAGAGACAGAGAGAGAGAGAGACAGAGAGAGAGAGAGACAGAGAGAGAGAGAGACAGAGAGAGAGAGACAGAGAGAGAGAGACAGAGAGAGAGAGACAGAGAGAGAGAGACAGAGAGAGAGAGACAGAGAGAGAGAGAGACAGAGAGAGAGAGAGACAGAGAGAGAGAGAGACAGAGAGAGAGAGAGACAGAGAGAGAGAGACAGAGAGAGAGAGAGACAGAGAGAGAGAGAGAGAGAGAGAGAGAGAGAGACAGAGAGAGAGAGAGAGAGAGAGAGAGAGAGAGAGAGAGACAGAGAGAGAGAGAGACAGAGAGAGAGAGAGAGACAGAGAGAGAGAGAGACAGAGAGAGAGAGAGACAGAGAGAGAGAGAGACAGAGAGAGAGAGAGACAGAGAGAGAGAGAGACAGAGAGAGAGAGAGACAGAGAGAGAGAGACAGAGAGAGAGAGACAGAGAGAGAGAGAGACAGAGAGAGAGAGAGACAGAGAGAGAGAGAGACAGAGAGAGAGAGAGAGACAGAGAGAGAGAGAGAGACAGAGAGAGAGAGAGACAGAGAGAGAGAGAGACAGAGAGAGAGAGAGACAGAGAGAGAGAGAGACAGAGAGAGAGAGAGACAGAGAGAGAGAGACAGAGAGAGAGAGACAGAGAGAGAGAGACAGAGAGAGAGAGACAGAGAGAGAGAGACAGAGAGAGAGAGACAGAGAGAGAGAGACAGAGAGAGAGAGACAGAGAGAGAGAGAGACAGAGAGAGAGAGAGACAGAGAGAGAGAGACAGAGAGAGAGAGAGAGACAGAGAGAGAGAGAGAGACAGAGAGAGAGAGAGACAGAGAGAGAGAGAGACAGAGAGAGAGAGAGAGACAGAGAGAGAGAGAGAGACAGAGTGAGAGAGAGAGAGACAGAGTGAGAAAGACAGAGAGTGAGAGAGACAGAGAGTGAGAGAGACAGAGAGTGAGAGAGACAGAGTGAGAGAGACAGAGAGTGAGAGAGACAGAGAGAGACAGAGAGAGACAGAGAGAGAGAGAGAGAGAGAGGATGGGACCCACCTGATGTAAGCCTTGCCACCTCTGATCTGGAGTCTGATGAAGCGGTCGAGGCGCTCCAAGACGAAGATGACGCCGGGGCCCACGAACCACTTCCAGAAGTTGGGTCCGTGTAGGATGGTCAGCACCCAGAAGGCCACGTACAGCAGGTGTGTCCAGTAGAACACCTGTACCAACACGTGTAGAGAGCAGCTGTACTGACGGTTGTACCAACAGGTCTGTCCCCTCCAGCGTACACACCTGCAGTTGGTGTGTCCCCTCCAGCGTACACACCTGCAGCTGGTGTGTCCCCTCGAGCCTACACACCTGCAGCTGGTGTCCCCTCCACCGTACACACCTGCAGCTGGTGTGTCCCCTCCACCGTACACACCTGCAGCTGGTGTGTCCCCTCCACCGTACACACCTGCAGCTGGTGTGTCCCCTCCACCGTACACACCTGCAGCTGGTGTGACCCCTCCACCGTACACACCTGCAGCTGGTGTGACCCCTCCACCGTACACACCTGCAGCTGGTGTGTCCCCTCCACCGTACACACCTGCAGCTGGTGTGTCCCCTCCACCGTACACACCTGCAGCTGGTGTGTCCCCTCCACCGTACACACCTGCAGCTGGTGTGTCCCCTCCACCGTACACACCTGCAGCTGGTGTGTCCCCTCCAGCGTACACACCTGCAGCTGGTGTGACCCCTCCACCGTACACACCTGCAGCTGGTGTGTCCCCTCCACCGTACACACCTGCAGCTGGTGTGTCCCCTCCACCGTACACACCTGCAGCAGGTGTGTCCCCTCCACCGTACACACCTGCAGCTGGTGTGTCCCCTCCACCGTACACACCTGCAGCAGGTGTGTAGGCTGCAGATACAACATAGATCCCAATATTGAGCAACACTCTCAACACTATTCTGTTCATTTGTTAAAATCTGTTCAAATGTTCTGGCATTTGAGCCCCAGTATAGCGACGACCTTGCTGGTCAGAGTTCGATCCCCGACGAAGCGAACTGTTGGGTTCCTTCACTCCAACCTCGTATCCCATCCAAGTGCTATATAATTATATTGACTTAGAATTTTATCCTCATAATTACCCCCAGGATGAGGGGGGGGGGAGGTTTGATTACCTCATACCTCAGGATTTGGGATGGGAAAAGGGGGGTGGGCGGGGGTGGAGGGGGGGGGGGGGAAGAGGAATGGTGCCCAACCACTTGGACAGTCAGGGGATTGAACGCCGACCTGCATGAAGCGAGACCGTCGCTCTACCGTCCAGCCCGAGTTGTCGGACATTCCAAATGTGACTTAAAATAAATCTTACCTCAAAGTACCCAGATTTCCTGACGAAGGGGAGGGAGCAGATGACCATGACTGTGAGGATGATCATGAGCGCCACGCCCGTCGGGTTGGCTATGCCCTTGACAAGGCCGAAGAGTCCGGGCTTCATCGTGAAGATCCACTCCGTCAGTGTAAAATTTTTAGCGTTTGGTTGGCCCTCATCGGTGAGATAAATTACAACTGTGGCTGTGGAGCAAGGATATGGCGAGTTAGTGGCGAGTATATGGCGAGTTAGTGGCGAGTATATGGCGAGCATGTGGCGAGTCAGTGGCGAGCATGTGGGAGTCAGTGGCGAGCATGTGGCGAGTCAGTGGCGAGCATGTGGCGAGTCAGTGGCGAGCATGTGGCGAGTCAGTGGCGAGCATGTGGCGAGTCAGTGGCGAGCATGTGGCGAGTCAGTGGCGAGCATGTGGCGAGTCAGTGGCGAGCATGTGGCGAGTCAGTGGCGAGCATGTGGCGAGTCAGTGGCGAGTCAGTGGCGAGTCAGTGGCGAGTCAGTGGCGAGTCAGTGGCGAGTCAGTGGCGAGTCAGTGGCGAGTCAGTGGCGAGTCAGTGGCAAGGATGTGGCGAGTCAGTGGCAAGGATGTGGCGAGTCAGTGGCAAGGATGTGGCGAGTCAGTGGCAAGGATGTGGCGAGTCAGTGGCAAGGATGTGGCGAGTCAGTGGCAAGGATGTGGCGAGTCAGTGGCAAGGATGTGGCGAGTCAGTGGCAAGGATGTGGCGAGTCAGTGGCAAGGATGTGGCGAGTCAGTGGCAAGGATGTGGCGAGTCAGTGGCAAGGATGTGGCGAGTCAGTGGCAAGGATGTGGCGAGTCAGTGGCAAGGATGTGGCGAGTCAGTGGCAAGGATGTGGCGAGTCAGTGGCAAGGATGTGGCGAGTCAGTGGCAAGGATGTGGCGAGTCAGTGGCAAGGATGTGGCGAGTCAGTGGCAAGGATGTGGCGAGTCAGTGGCAAGGATGTGGCGAGTCAGTGGCAAGGATGTGGCGAGTCAGTGGCAAGGATGTGGCGAGTCAGTGGCAAGGATGTGGCGAGTCAGTGGCAAGGATGTGGCGAGTCAGTGGCAAGGATGTGGCGAGTCAGTGGCAAGGATGTGGCGAGTCAGTGGCAAGGATGTGGCGAGTCAGTGGCAAGGATGTGGCGAGTCAGTGGCAAGGATGTGGCGAGTCAGTGGCAAGGAAGTGGCGAGTCAGTGGCAAGGATGTGGCGAGTCAGTGGCAAGGATGTGGCGAGTCAGTGGCAGGGATGTGGCGAGTCAGTGGCAGGGATGTGGCGAGTCAGTGGCAAGGATGTGGCGAGTCAGTGGCAAGGATGTGACGAGTCAGTGGCAAGGATGTGACGAGTCAGTGGCAAGGATGTGACGAGTCAGTGGCAAGGATGTGACGAGTCAGTGGCAAGGATGTGACGAGTCAGTGGCAAGGATGTGACGAGTCAGTGGCAAGGATGTGGCGAGTATATGGCGAGTCGGTGGCGAGCATATACCGAGTCAGTAACAAGAGTCGATATGCACAACGTCTTAAAAATAGGAGACAACATCTACTGCCAGAAAGATAAAATTGTGGACATTCAGATGTGGCAAAAACTGTAGGTAAATGACAAGGATCGAGGCTCAGGTCCTCAAGAGAACCAAGTCTGAGAGTCGAGGATATGAGGAATTCTCCAGTGCTGCTTACAAACACCAACCATCTTTCCAGCGGTCATAAAGAGGGCTGAATGAAGTGCCCAAAATGTTTGTGTGTGTACGTCTCTCTTTTTGATGACATCAGTAAACACTTCCGCCAAGATGGCTTGCGTTTAGATTACCGCAATAACTCAGATCACCACGTAGAGAAAAAAAAAACGATGGAACGCCGAAGCAAATCCACAGCAGACTAGTTTTTGAAAGAAGGGAACACATATTAGCTACAGCTTCTGGCATTTGGTGCCAGAAGCTGTCTTCATTCTCTCACACACACTAATAAGGTCCCCTGGCTAGATAAGATGGCAGCTCACGCCTCCAGAAGAAATACAGGTCTTTTCATACAAAAGATGGATCACAAAATGATTTTTTAATGTATTAAACAAAAAAACTTTAACCTACCCAATCCTACCAATTTTAACCTAAGCTAACCCACCCCATCTAACCCAACCTAACCAACTATGACCTACAACCTAAGCTAGGCTAACCATAACCTGCTCTTAATATAACGAGATATATATATACAATGTTAACAAGCAACAGTCAAGCTACGTACAAAAACCTGCGTGTACGAACTGACCATCCACCTCCCCCTCCTCCCCCCCCCCACACACTCCAGGAAGCACTCACAGAAGTTGATGAGATGCATGACGGTGTGGACGACGGAGTAGATGAAGATGAGCCAGCCACACAGCTTGTGGAGGTAGAGGTGCTGGTCCAGAGGCAGGAAGCTGATGGCACCCACGGAGCGAAGGTAGGTGATGGACTGACGCAGCACGAACACCAAGATGAACATGCAGTTGAAGTTGAGACACTGACCTGAGGGTCGGGAGGGAAGGAGGGAGTGAGTGAGAGAGTTTAGCAACAGCTGTGGAAACGGAGTTGTCGCAGAGCTAATACGTCGTATTTATTTTTTGTAACGGAATCGACCTACCCACCCTACCCAACTACCCTGTTCTGTTATCTAGCAGTAAATAGGTACCTGGGAGTTAGTCAGGTGTCACGGGCTGCTTCCTGTGGGGTGGAGGCCTGGTCGAGGACCGGGCCGCGGGGACACTAAGGCCCCGAAATCATCTCAAGATAACCCATTATGCACACAATGCGTATTAGTGACTTTAGGCATAGTATACTCTAGCTCCGTCTAGAAATCCAGCACTGCTTGCAATTCATTTTATATGCATGTACTTTTCCCTAAATAATGATTATTAATACATGTAACCACAAGGTTTTACATCGTGCGAGTGCTGGGTGTTCGGTAAAGATACGACGTGTTCTATGCATCGGCCTCGATGTTTATTAGTCTTCAGACTAATGTTCATTAGCCTTCACATTACACAGCTTATTAATTAGTCTCGTACTGTATATCATTTATCGACTAGAAGCGAAATACAGATACAATGCAAGGATTTCATGCATTTTATCATTTAATCTTTATATGCAAGTCCAAACTCCAGTGAAATAAACTTTAGTTCCCCTAATAAAGTCATCAACCAATTACAAAAAAAACGCCTATCAATCCACACACACACGTAAATCTCATCAACATTGCCTCTTTGAACTACATAATTACCAGTCGAGGAGAACAAGACCCTTACCACACGCCCTGGCTAATATGGTGTAGGTGTTGTTGTTCCAATACTCGTAGGCTCGCGTGGCGAAGAGGCACACGTTGATGGCAAGGTATATAAAGAGGAAGGTGAGGTAGACGTAGTTGTTCTTGGCGTAAGGAATTGAGAGCTGGTAGGGCTTCAGCTTGGCCAGCTTCTGCGAGAAGGTCTCCTTGTTAGTGCCCAGGTCTGGGGGCACCAGCCACCGGTCGATGCTGTGGGGAAAAGGTGGGTGAGTATGTGGCGGGTATGTGGAGGGTATGTGTCGGATAATAAGGAAGGTCGGTGTTGGCCTCCCAACAACCATAGACTTTAACCTAACCAGGACGCACCTGATGGAGAGGTTCTCAAGGAGCCCGTCGTGCTTCTCCAGCTGAGCCTTGAGGGACTCGTAGGTGATGGCTCCCGTGTTCTGGGTGTCGGCGTCTTCGAACATTGCCAGCGTCAGGTCCTCGATCTGCTCGTCGCTAAACTTCATCCCGTTTTCCTCCATGCACGCCTTCATCACCTTCTGCAGCTCGCTCTGCTGGATCAGCCCGTCGCCTGCACGCAGTGAACCAAGATGCCTTAGAGTGCATGATCTTCAAAATCCATCACGCACTAAGGCAACATTATTAATACAAACAAAAATAGCCTAATGAGTGAGTGAACAATGACTCTTAAAGAGGAACTCTAACCTGAACTTTTCTCTTCAAAAGAGTTTATCTGCTCTTAACTTACCATCAAGATCATAGACTCTGAAGAGGAACTTAATCTTGTCGTTGGGGGACTTTCCCGCGAACTGATGCATGGCGTCCAGGAACTCTGCGAGCGACACCGTGCCGCTGTTGTCACGGTCGAAGATCTGGAAGACTCGCTCGGCGAAGAACGACTGTGTAGGACAGACCACAGTAGTTAGAAACAGTTGATTGATTGACAGTTGAGAGGCGGGCGGAGCTCAACCCTCACAAGCACATCTAGGTGAATACAGCACCAGAAACCGGCAAAGAACGGCAAGGGGTGACTAAGAAATTTTTTCTGCACATATATAAGATATGTACTGAGAACGGAACCAATAGCGCTGAAGAACAATTGTAAACAGACAAAAATTGCATTAAAGAACAACTAAGAACATAACGAATAGCATTAAAGAAATGAAATCGGTAAAAATGGCATTAAGAACAATTGTGAACGGAATACGTAAGTAATTTTTAAAAGAAAGTGCCAAGCCAGAAATAATATGTAGCAAAAGAACTCGGTAAATAATATAACATGAAAGCACAACTAAGAACACAACACTAAAGAACAACTGAGAATAAAACAAATAACATTATAGAAGAAGTGAAAGCAGAACAATAAAGAACAACAGAACAGACAAAATAACATTAAGAAACAATTGCCTCAAGTGCGCAGTGTTATATGTATATAATCGCCATCAGAACCAAAATACGTAACCTAACCTGTCAGCCATTACAGCTGCTGCTAGTGCTACCAACTCCTTGCAGATGTATTGCAAATTAGCAGTTTTGTTCAGACACGACCAATTGTCCCCGCGCCATAATTTATGGACATATTTCTAGTATAGTTCCTAGGCCAAATACGAAATCTAAATATAGAGATTTATATTTATAAAATGTGAAAATCTAAATATACAACTACTAGTACTATATTACCTCAACTATTACTACTAGTAAAAGTACTACAGCTACTACCAGTACTACTAGTTTCACTCGGCCCCCCCCCCCGGTACTCACGTTGCGAGAGTGGACGATCTTCTTGAAGTCATCGAAGGAGAGTTCTTGTTTGTGCCCCAGGGCCTGGCGGAAAAGCTGCTCCAACCACTCGAGGTTCTCCCTCGTGAAGCCCGTCCGCGGACTGTGGAGTAAAGGGTTCAATAATGCAGGTTAGTGGAGTGTAGATTTGAAGGCGTCTGTGGGTTGGGTGCTTGGAGGTGTTCCAAGACCGTGGACCGTGGCCCAGGACCATGGACAGTGCTCGAGGACCGTGGACCGTGCCCCCAGGACCATGGACAGTGCTCGAGGACCGTGGACCGTGCCCCCAGGACCATGGACAGTGCTCGAGGACCGTGGACAGTGCCCCAGGACCGTGGACCGTGTCCCCAGGACCGTGGACAGTGCTCGAGGACCGTGGACCGTGTCCCAGGACCGTGGACCGTGCCCCCAGGACCATGGACAGTGCTCGAGGACCGTGGACCGTGCCCCCAGGACCGTGGACCGTGCCCCCAGGACCATGGACAGTGCTCGAGGACCGTGGACCGTGCCCCCAAGACCGTGGACCGTGTCCCAGGACCGTGGACCATGTCTCAGGACCGTGGACCGTGCCCCCAGGACCATGGACAGTGCTCGAGGACCGTGGACCGTGCCCCCAGGACCATGGACAGTGCTCGAGGACCGTGGACAGTGCCCCAGGACCGTGGACCAGAGCCGTGGACCATGTCTCAGGACCGTGGACCGTGCCCCCAGGACCGTGGACAGTGCCCCAGGACCGTGGACAGTGCCCCAGGACCGTGGACAGTGCCCCAGGACCGTGGGCCAGAAGAGGAAGAGGAGATTGGGCACGTGTAGCGGGTGCACGATCTTGGGAAAGGCTCATTTGTTTCCATCATGTCTACGAACAACCAGAAGAAAGCACCAAGCCTGGAGGACTATATACCACCATCTGTGGCGCAAAACAGTAAAATGTTTAGACGTCATCCAAGATATTAATACGAGCATAAAATGACTAAAGGAAGATAAAGACACTCTTCTCCAAGTTACCGAGAAACCGGTAAAGGCTACGTATTGTCTCTCCCGAGGTAAGGCTTATGCATTTAACTAAATTAAATGCGTAAACCTACTCTAAAGGAGTACAGTTTTGTCAAGGTTGTCACTGGGGTAGAGGACAGAGTGCCCCAAGTTGCTGTGATGGAGATTGATTGATGAAGATTAAGCCACCCAAGAGGTGGCACGGGCATGAATAGCCCGTAAGTGGTGGCCCTTTTGAGCCATTACCAGTATCAAGAGCTGATACTGGAGATCTGTGGAGGCGCGACTGCACCCTGCGTGACGGGAGATGTCTCCCGGACCAAGTGGTGACCAGATGGTGTGTGATGGAGGGCTAACACAGGCTTTTAAACCACAGCTGTGTTCTGGGCCCTACAAACCTGCTGCCAGAACGAATTCACCACACTGTGGGACACTTGTGTAGGGGGAGGGCCCTCTCACGGCGATGTGGGGGCCCATTTAGTGGTAGGGAGGTCCCCTTGGCCCTTGTGCTAAGACGGTGAAGGTGGAGGAGGACGTGTAATAACCGAGACTGGTGAGTAAGAATAGAGTAATAACAGGTGAGTAAGGGGGTGGGTACTTACCGGGCATAGGTGAGGTTAGCTATGAAGTCCATGATGTCCTGGCGACTCACCAGCCCATCTCCCTCCTTGTTGATCAGACGGAAGAGCTTCTCCAACACCTGTACGGACGGACGCCACGCAAAAATAAGAATATAAAGAGTTAATGATAATTACACATCCCCTCCCTCACCTTAATACAATAAATCGTATAATTATTTTATCTTAAGAATTCCCCACAATTAATAAAGTCTACCAGCTCAGAACTTACCGCCTCCCCCAACCCCTGTGGCAGGCCAGAACTTATCCCCCCTCCTCTGGCAGGCCAGAACTTATCCCCCCCTCCTCTGGCAGGCCAGAACTTATCCCCCCTCTTCTGGCAGGCCAGAACTTATCCCCCCCTCCTCTGGCAGTTCAATACTTATCCCCACTTCCTCTGGCAGGCCAGTACTTATCCCCCCCTCTTCTGGCAGGCCAGAACTTATCCCCCCTTCCTCTGGCAGGCCACAACTTATCCCCCCTCTTCTGGCAGGCCAGAACTTATCCCCCTCTTCTGGCAGGCCAGAACTTATCCCCCCCTCCTCTGGCAGTTCAATACTTATCCCCACTTCCTCTGGCAGGCCAGAACTTATCCCCCCCTCTTCTGGCAGGCCAGAACTTATCCCCCCTCCTCTGGCAGGCCACAACTTATCCCCCCCTCTTCTGGCAGGCCACAACTTATCCCCCCTCTTCTGGCAGGCCAGAACTTATCCCCCCCTCCTCTGGCAGTTCAATACTTATCCCCACTTCCTCTGGCAGGCCAGAACTTATCCCCCCCTCTTCTGGCAGGCCAGAACTTATCCCCCCTCCTCTGGCAGGCCACAACTTATCCCCCCCTCCTCTGGCAGGCCAGAACTTATCCCCCCCTCCTCTGGCAGGCCAGAACTTATCCCCCCCTCCTCTGGCAGGCCAGAACTTATCCCCCCCTCCTCTGGCAGGCCAGAACTTATCCCCCCCTCCTCTGGCAGGCCAGAACTTATCCCCCCTCCTCTGGCAGGCCAGAACTTATCCCCCCTCCTCTGGCAGGCCAGAATTTATCCCCATTTCCTCTGGCAGGCCAGAACTTATCCCCCCTTCTCTGGCAGGCCAGAACTTATCCCCCCTCCTCTGGCAGGCCAGAACTTATCCCCATTTCCTCTGGCAGGCCACAACTTATCCCCCCTCTTCTGGCAGGCCACAACTTATCCCCCTCTTCTTGCAGGCCAGAACTTTTCCCCCCTCTTCTGGCAGGCCATAACTTACCCCCCCCCCCTGGCAGGACAGAACTTACCCCCCTGGAGGTGAGGATGGTGGTGAAGAGGTCCTCAGTGACTTCGCCGTCCTCGCCACACACCACGTACGCCAACACCTCCAGCAGCTCCGCCCACTCCCTGGCGCCCACCTCTCTGTATTCAAATTCAAATTCAAATAAGTTTATTGAGGTAAAAATACACACAAATGCTCAAGCTCTTCTCACCCCCGTTCAGTACAACGCGTTCATATATCTATATAAACACACATCTCAAACAATAAACATTACCAAACATTCTGAGTGATGAACATATACATTTCTTCCCTTACACATGCAGTATGTTACCAAACGTACACACAAATACTTGTATGACTAGGTATATAGACAATTTGCAATAGGCATTGAGACAATTCAACAAAAGGTTACAATCTTGGTGCAAAATTCATATATCTGAAGAATATCACCAAACTTTCCGTTGTGACACATCCAGGTTATTTGTTCAGGAACAGTCTTTATCTCAGTGGTTCTGTATACATTAATCAACGGGCAATCAAGAACATAATGGGTGATAGTGTGAGACCTTAATATACCACATAATTTACACTTGGTGTCATTATTATGAACAGTAATATTTGTACCGTAGCCTAAGCCGCATGTGTACAGAGTCACTTCAAGCATTTCTCCTTTTACCATAATTGAAATGTTGGTGTTTTTTTTTACTCACATACATGTAGTGTTGCCTGGGTTGGCTTCCCTCATACATTATACCTCTCCTCGCCACTTCTGACTGTGCCTGAATAGTTCTATTTTTGCTTCTTATTTGTCTCATTGTGAAAACACATTCAATGTCAACTTGTGGTGTTGATGGGGCGTGTTTGGCCAAGTCATCCGCCACCTCGTTGAGCACTAGTCCAACATGTGATGAATTCCACATAAATTTCACTTTGTGACCTTTCAGCTGTATCTCATTTTTCCCTTTCTTATAATCCTCAACTATGGACATGAAAAAATCGACTGTTTAAGGAATCAAGTGCTCCTCGGCTATCGACAAATATAAACACATCTTTTCAGCTTGACATACTGCCTCCAAACCAGCCAGAATGGCCTGCAGTTCAGCTTGTGTGGATGATATATAATTACTAAGTCCATGTTCAATTTTCCTGTCCAGCCTCCCTCTAAGGTCACATACAGATATCAAGAGGATAACATCAGCGGCATATGCCAGGTTGGCCAACATGAGAACGGTCTTTAAAAACTTGTGTAAGGAATCATTCAGAACTTTGTATTCCACATATGTCAGACCAATC
This sequence comes from Procambarus clarkii, assembly GCF_040958095.1. NCBI lineage: Eukaryota > Metazoa > Arthropoda > Malacostraca > Decapoda > Cambaridae > Procambarus > Procambarus clarkii. Next base: position 54,220,315 of record NC_091159.1, read on the forward strand.
CTGGAGTATGCAGCTCCAGCATGGTGTCCATATCTAGTCAAGCATAAGATTTAACTGGAGAATGTTCAAAGGTTTACCACCAGACTAGTACCCGAATTGAAGTGTATGAGCTACGAGGAGAGACTACGGGAATTAAACTTCACCTCACTGGAAGACAAGAGTTAAGCGGGACATGATCACCACATATAAAATTCTCAAAGGAATTGATAGGGTAGATAGAGACACTAACACAAAAGACACGCACTAGAGGTCACAGGTGAAAATTGAGTGTCCAAATGAGCCATAGAGACATTATAATTTTTTTTTAGTGCTGGAGTAGTTGACAAATGGAATGCATTAGGCAGTGATGTGGTGGAGGCTGACTCCATACACAGTTTCAAATGTAAATATGATAGATCCCAATAGGCTCAGGAATTTGTACATCAGTTGATTGACAGTTGAGAGGCGGGACTAAAGAGGCAGAGCTTTTCAGTAATTTTTGAAAAAAAAAAATAGGTCTGACGGAGTGCATAATAAATAAATGAAACTCATCTAGCTATAAAATTAGTTTTCTATACTTTCGCTTAAATTAAATAAATGTATTTACAATATTGTCAACTTCTTGAAAATGAAGCCAACTGACGTGACGTGTAGGAGATTTACACAAGTCTCTCCCATAAGTGTTGTGGGCATAGCGGGAAATGTCTATGGTAAGCCACTGTTGTTGCCTCAAGCTCCCTAATCTCTAGATTCTCTCTCTCTCTCTCAGCTTTCCTTATTTCTATGATTATTATTCTTTTTTCTCGCCCCCCCCCCTCCCCACCTACTGGTCTTCTCTAGACCTCACTTGTGTGTGTCCCATGTAATAATTGTACAATAAAAACTTTAATCGCCGAGTCATCCATCTTTATTGAAAAATATTGTAATTTGCTTTATCATGGTGACGATGCGGTTCCCATTCACAGTCAAGAGGAGAGAGTTCTGCTCATGTTCACTGCTACACAGGACAGTGTTGGTCAGTCACCGCTGCAGAGGACAGTGATGATGCTCACTCATCTTCACTGCTTCACAGGACAGAGGCTTCCCACATAAGGAACTAGATCTAAATTTCAAATTGTAAAGATATATTCATTCTCCAGGAGGCTGAAATCTTCCCACATGATATATCACACGATTTAATATATATATATCGTGTTGCAACTGTTATTTTGTTAAGATATCGGAGTCTGATCACGGGCTGAGGTTGCTCAATCACAATTAAGTCCTCTCCCAACTCTGTATAATCTGCTCCATGGAATTATGGGAGCTGACGGTACTTTCCCCCTCTCTTTCAAGTCATCTAATGCTTTAAGTGTAAATTTCGTTATGGCTGATATTCCCCAACAAATTTCCCCTACTTTGTCATCGTCAATTGCGTGTTTTGTTGACTAGGCACAAATCAGGAACATTTGCTGTTGCGTGTTGCTTCATAAATTAGGCTAGTTGTAGGATTGAGGCAATTGTAGATGACCATGAAATTCTCTGCATCGGAATTATCTGTTTTCACAATCCAGTTTATTCTACGAAAACTGAAATTGTCTATTATGATGAACTTTTTTGTTATCTTAAATAAGAACATAAGAATAAATGTAACTGCAGAAGGCCTAATGACCCCCCCAAGAAAGCGCCTATCTAATTTTCTGATGACTGAAATCCACCAATATACACGAATATTAATGCAGCTCTTGCATCCGGACTATTCCCCACATACTTAAAAAAATGACACTATTCCATTTATTCCTAAACCGGGAAAAACCTCCCAACTCAACAGAAAATTACAGACTAATTTCCCTTCTCAAGGTTCCAGGCAAAATATACGAAAAAAAATAATCAGCCATAGACATGTGAAGTACCTGAAAGAGGAACAGAAGTTCACCAGACAACATGGAACAGAAGTTCACCAGACAACATGGAACAAAAGTTCACTAGACAACATGGAACAGAAGTTCACCAGACAACATGGGTTTAGAATTTAGAATTTACATAGAAGTCCATACAGCTATAGCCCTGATCTATGAACATATAGCCAATACTCTGACGAAAAATAAGCAATATAACAGTGCTCAGAAATATATACAAATCTTTTAACAAAGTGTGGCACACAGCAATAAAATACATAAGAACTAGGGCTAACACAGAGATTTATTGCTACAATATGATACCCTGTGATCCTGACAACTTCTTCAAAAGGTCAGATGTAACACAAACAAGGAGCAACGGTTTCACGCTGAACAAGCCACAATGAAGGACAGAAAACAGATGCTTTTTCACCCACAGGGTTATAAACCCACGGAACTGCCTACCCGCCGCAGCCGTAACTGCCAAAATTCCGCCGAAAATTAAAATCCAGCTGGATAAAATCATGAGGACAAATGAGATCTTTGACAAGCCCCTGGCTTCCTGTCCTCGTCGAAGCCACTAGAGATATAGTGGCCTTTAGGTAAATTCAAGCATGATTAGGAAGGTGTGTGAGCAAGATCTAGCAAGATCTGGGCACCGGATAGACCTGGGCTCCGCCGGTTACATCTAGTATTATACATTAGAATTTAGCGGACAGTTAGGTGTAGGTTAGGTTAGGTTAGGTTAGGTTAGGTTAGGTTAGGTTAGGTTAGGTTAGGTTAGGTGTAGGTTAGGTTCTTTTGGCATTTATTCATGTTTGTGGCACTTGTGTAACGCATTTAACAGTGCGATTTGACAACCTGTCCTCAAGCCAGGGTCGTTACAGCAGCTTACGTCCCCCCCCCCCCCCCAAGTCGCATTCATCACTTAACAGTATTAAAAATTGGTTTGTTCTAATATATAAGTTAATATTATTATATATTAAATTTTTAAGTATAGTTAAGCGTAGGTTTGGTTAGGTGTTTAGGTTCTGTTGGCGATTATTTGTATTTTAAGTACAGAGCTAAGATTCGAGCAGAGGTCGAGTCATGTGTTAATCTTTTTTCATCAGCTCGTCCTTATCAACAAAGGCCAAATGCTCAGCCTATCCTCGCATACAAAGATCCAAGTTCGTTAATCCAGCCGCCAAACGCCATGTTTATGAATTAAAAATGATTTAAACACGACTCAATTCAAACGTTCGATCATTCCTCGAACAGTGCTTCGCTGACGTCCTCTGTTCGAAACAACGCTGTAAATGCTTCACCCACATACTTCAAAACACAAATAATCGCCAACAGAACCTAAACACCTAACCTAACCTGTGCCTAAATATACACATATATAATAACATATATGAGAACACATCAATTTTTAATAGTGGTAAATTAATGAATGCGTCTTGTGGGGACAGCCGCCGCTGTAACGAGCCTAGCGTGTTATACATAAACAGGGGTTTTGGTGGCTGGATTAACAAGCATTTGGCCTTTGTTGACGAGGACGGGTTACCTCTGGCTCACGTGACTCACTACGTCCAGCATTTTCTAAATAGTTCTTCGAACCAGACCTCTAAATGCTTCACCAAATTACTGTGACTGTAAATAAATGTCAACACAACCTAAACCCCTAACCCGAGCTAGGCCTATTTATTCAACAAAATCTAGTCCAAGAAATAAAATAAGTTTATATATGAAAAGATGCAGATTCTCAATGTAAAATTCTACGATAAAATTGATGAATGCGTCTTTTGTGTCGGCCGCCACTTGAACGAGCCTAGCCTGTGGACGGGCCGCGAGTATATAAAAAAAAAGAAAAGAAATTAACCTATTTTAGAAATTAGAACACCTAAAAGACCTGCCGACTGCAGAACCTATCCAATCATGAACTCAAAAAATCATATTATACATTAAAAACAAAAACAAAGAAGAGGAACTTACTCATCCTTGAAATCATCAAAATAATCTTCAGACCAGAAACGTTCTCCATAGAAGCGGTCGAGGAACGTCTTCACCCAGCCACGAAACAACCTCCCCATGGCGAGTCTTGCTGTCTCGCCGGAAAATTTCTTTCTACAACTCAGAGATTCCTCCGCGTTCATCACCCCAGAGCTTAACCTCTCGATACCCGAGCCCTCAACCCGCGTAGATCGTGCTCTTGAAACTTCCTAAATTCGTTCCTAGGTTTCACTTTTATGCTCATATTCGTACACATGAATTTACGTCTTCCAGCGACAGTAGCATCACTCGTCCCCATCTGACACTAGTTCAGAGCCGCCCGTAGAAACTTGATCATAAGTGAACTGACTGAACGATGATAGTCCGGTTAGCTTGGCTGTAATACTCGCCGTCCACAGTAGCGTACGGCTAGTTAGCCAGCGAGTGTCCAGCTCATTAACCTCCTCCTCGCCTCACTTTGTCCCAAAAGGCTTTCAAAATGGACCACAAAAACACATTTTCCGAGAGCCTGGCCCCAGCGTCCACTCCCCCCGCCACCAAAACACAAGGAATGCTCAGTGGAGTCGGGGTTCGGGGCATCAGAAAACACAGGGGAGGGAAGGTGGTAAATATTCCAGGGCACCCGGGACCTTGTTGTGGCTGGCGAACGAACTATCATTTAAGGGAGTGATTGACTGCGTTTCCTGAACGCTGGTTAAGGGGGTATATGAGGGGGCGATGATAGAGAAGTTTTCAGATGTTTTGGTGTTGATTTAATATGTGTCGTGTTTGTTTTGATTATTTCCACAGTGGTTGTGTTCCAGCCCTGAAGATTGGCGAGTTGTTTTGCTATTGGGTTTAGAGCCCATCAACCTCTTGGGGGTTATTATGATCACCACAGTAGTCTATACTGACCAATCATCTGTCAGTATAGTGTCCCCACACCCTGTCCACTGTCTAATCATGTTCCCTCACCCTACCTCACTGTCTAATCATGTCTCCACACCCTGCCTCACTGTCTAATCACGTCCCCACACCCTGCCACACTGTCTAATCATGTCCCCTCACCCTACCTCACTGTCTAATCATGTCCCCACACCCTGCCTCACTGTCTAATCATGTCCCCACACCCTGCCCACTGTCTAATCATGCCCCCACAGCCTGCCCCACTGTCTAATCATGTTCCCTCACCCTACCCACTGTCTAATCATGTCCCCACACCCTGCCCCACTGTCTAATCATGCCCTCACACCCTGCCCCACTGTCTAATCATGTTCCCTCACCCTACCCACTGTCTAATCATGCCCCCACACCCTGCCCACTGTCTAATCATGCCCCCACACCCTGCCCCACTGTCTAATCATGTTCCCTCACCCTGCCACACTGTCTAATCATGTCCCCTCACCCTACCTCACTGTCTAATCATGTCCCCACACCCTGCCTCACTGTCTAATCATGTCCCCACACCCTGCCCCACTGTCTAATCATGTCCCTACACCCTGCCTCACTGTCTAATCATGTCCCTAAACCCTGCCTCACTGTCTAATCATGTCCCCTCACCCTGCCTCACTGTCTAATCATGTCCCCTCACCCTGCCTCACTGTCTAATCATGTCCCCACACCCTGCCTCACTGTCTAATCATGTCCCCTCACCCTGCCTCACTGTCTAATCATGTCCCCACACCCTGCCCACTGTCTAATCATGTCCCCTCACCCTGCCTCACTGTCTAATCATGTCCCCACACCCTGCCCAATGTCTAGTCATGTCCCCACACCCCTGCCTCACTGTCTAATCATGTCCCCTCACCCTGCCCCACTGTCTAATCATGTCCCTACACCCTGCCTCACTGTCTAATCATGTCCCCTCACCCTTCCTCACTGTCTAATCATGTCCCCACACCCTGCCTCACTGTCTAATCATGTCCCCCTCACCCTGCCCCACTGTCTAATCATGTTCCCTCACCCTACCCACTGTCTAATCATGTCCCTACACCCTGCCCACTGTCTAATCATGTCCCCACACCCTACCCACTGTCTAATCATGTCCCCACACCCTGCCTCACTGTCTAATCATGCCCCCACAACCTGCCTCACTGTCTAATCATGCCCCCTCACCCTGCTCCACTGTCTAATCATGTCCCCACACCCTGCCTCACTGTCTAATCATGTCCCCACACCCTGCCCACTGTCTAATCATGTCCCCTCACCCTGCCTCACTGTCTAATCATGTCCCCACACCCTGCCCACTGTCTAATCATGTCCCCACACCCTGACCACTGTCTAATCATGTCCCCACACCCTGCCCACTGTCTAATCATGTCCCCTCACCCTGCCTCACTGTTTAATCATGCCCCCACACCCTGCCTCACTGTCTAATCATGCCCCCACACCCTGCCCACTGTCTAATCATGCCCCCACAACCTGCCTCACTGTCTAATCATGCCCCCTCACCCTGCTCCACTGTCTAATCATGTCCCCACACCCTGCCTCACTGTCTAATCATGTCCCCACACCCTGCCCACTGTCTAATCATGTCCCCACACCCTGCCTCACTGTCTAATCATGTCCCCACACCCTGCCCACTGTCTAATCATGTCCCCACACCCTGACCACTGTCTAATCATGTCCCCACACCCTGCCCACTGTCTAATCATGTCCCCACACCCTGCCCACTGTCTAATCATGTCCCCACACCCTGCTCCAATGTCTAATCAAGTCCCCACACCCTGCCCACTGTCTAATCATGTCCCCTCACCCTGCCTCACTGTCTAATCATGTCCCCACACCCTGCCCACTGTCTAATCATGCCCCCACACCCTGCCTCACTGTCTAATCATGTCCCTACACCCTGCCTCACTGTCTAATCATGTCCCCTCACCCTGCCTCACTGTCTAATCATGTCCCCACACCCTGCCCAATGTCTAGTCATGTCCCCACACCCTGCCTCACTGTCTAATCATGTCCCCTCACCCTGCCCCACTGTCTAATCATGTCCCTACACCCTGCCTCACTGTCTAATCATGTCCCCACACCCTTCCTCACTGTCTAATCATGTCCCCACACCCTGCCTCACTGTCTAATCATGTCCCCACACCCTGCCCACTGTCTAATCATGTCCCCACACCCTGCCCCACTGTCTAATCATGCCCCCACACCCTGCCCACTGTCTAATCATGTCCCCACACCCTGCCCACTGTCTAATCATGCCCCCTCACCCTGCTCCACTGTCTAATCATGTCCCCACACCCTGCCTCACTGTCTAATCATGCCCCCACACCCTGCCCACTGTCTAATCATGTCCCCACACCCTGCCTCTCTGTCTAATCATGGCCCCACACCCTGCCCACTGTCTAATCATGTCCCCTCACCCTGCCTCACTGTTTAATCATGCCCCCACACCCTGCCCACTGTCTAATCATGTCCCCACACCCTGTTCCAATGTCTAATCATGTCCCCACACCATGCCCACTGTCTAATCATGTCCCCACACCCAGTTGCAATGTCTAATCATGTCCCCACACCCTGCCCACTGTCTAATCATGTCCCCTCACCCTGCCCACTGTCTAATCATGCCCCCACACCCTGCCCACTGTCTAATCATGTCCCCACACCCTGCCCCACTGTCTAATCATGTCCCCACACCCTGTCCACTGTCTAATCATGTCCCCATGCCTCCTGAAGAGGATACCTACCTGGTGGAACACTTGAGGTGGTCGACCCACTCCTCCTGCGGCAGAACCCCGTCGCCTCGGACGTCCCACAGCGAGAACAGGCGTCGCAGGAGCTCCTGGGGAAGGGAGGAAAGACTGACATTAGTGTTTAAGAGCCTAGAAAGGGCCTGCGTACGAAACCTGTACATCTTTTCTTGATTATGGCTTGGGTTGTCTTGGCCACTTCCAGGATAAATGAGAATCCAGAAAAAACCATCGAATTGGGAACCAATTAGAGTGAAATTGCAGGCTGGTTGTGTGGTTGCCAATGGTAACCTTCCCCTTGAAATATGCAAGTCGGCAGAGTCACCTTCAGCTTGTCGACCTTCTCCAGGAAGATGAAGGTGAGGGTGACATCACCACACCTGCCTCACACGGCATTGAGTGACCTCACGTACTCCCACACGTGTGTATACAAAACACATATACATACACACGCAGAGTGAAGGATCCACACACAGACACACACATAAAACATGTCCACTTACACTTTCACACACCAACATCTACTCATGAGTACGATGAGTAGGAGTAGACCATTTTTACTACACAATGTCTTCATCATTAATTGAACTACTTAAGGCAAATTAACATTTAATTGCCACGTTGAAAACAATGTGCTGGAAGAATAGCAGCGATGATGGAGTTTCGTATTTAGCGAGATTGGAAATTGGTATCAATTGTTATTTCCTGCAAAACCGGGGGCTTGGGGGTTGACCCCGACCCGCCTATGACCATCCTGAACAACCTAAGAATCACTCTGAAAAGTTTGGTGAGACCATGGTCTCTAACCTCGAACAGACAGACATTATCTTTTATAGACACAGATATGATAAGAGAACCATAGGTCGGGAGTCAGCGCATTAGTCCTGACGATAAGAAAGGCGGGGTCCAAGAGCTAACAGCTCGATCCTACAGCCACAAACAGTAAATAAAGCGGCTATCTGGAGTTGGTATAGTTAATTATGCCGCGCCTTCTAGCTTTGATGGTCATTTTTTTATACTTAACATTCAGGTTCTTAGATGAGTTTGGCCGTGAAATTGTGGATGGAGGTGGATTTTACAGATCTTGTAGATCTTGTAGATCTGAGGCAAAGTGAAAGCGACACCAGTAATTCCATCTATCATCATACTATCATGCAAGAGGAGCCACACATCTATGGATCATCCAATAAAATCAGCAGACGTCTAGATATTACTACTGCTCGGCTTAGACTCTGTTACAAGTATCTCTGGAAATTCTCATTATCTGCTGATAATTTGGTCAGGTCTACACCTGACCAAATGTAAACTGTGTCAACAAAATTATCCGCACACTCTCCGTCACTCTGTGATGGAGTGCGAAAAGATACGTGAATTCAGAGACAATTCTATAAGCAATTTTCCAAATATGTGTAAATATTTCATTCAATATGATCTGCTACCTGAAATTTTAGCCAAATATCCCCAGTTTGCTGACTGTAGGTAGTAACTAAGTGATTGTAACCTATCCACCGCTGCTCACTGGATGGGGGGCGGTGTGCAGGACAAACATATCAATTGTGACACTAGGCTCTCCACATATGTCAGTTGCTTAATTTAGAAACTGTTCTTGTGATCGATCCCGAACTCATTGATGATGTGACGATGCGCATTGAATTTTGTAACTAGCTCATCAAGATTGTAACTTGCTTAGCTAAATGAATTGTGGGGTTCAGTCCCTGAACCCATTATGTGCCTCTGTAACCCTTTCCACTACCGCCCACAAGATGGGTATGGGGTGCATAATAAATGAACTAACTTCCAACACTTCTTTCAGTGCATTCCATTTGCTGACCACCTGTACAGGTGGTGGTAGTGGTTGTGGTGGGAGGTGTGGTGTTGGTAGAGAGGGGAGGAGATGGTAGTAGTGGTAGAGTGTTGGTGGTGGTGGTGGTGGACGTGGTGGAGGTGACAGTGGTGGCGGTGTGGTGGTTGTGATGATGGTGGTGGTGCTGTAGTGTGTAGGTGGAGGTGTGTCGGTGGCGCGTCAGTGAAGCGTTCCAACAGAACAGGTTGGTAAGTCAGGTCTGAAGCGTCTGAAGCGCCTGAGGAGGCGGGAACCACCTCACCAAAACCCGGCCGCCAGGTGAGCCCCTCTCACAAGCAACAACGCAGCAATTCCAACAGAAGGGGACAAAAAACTCGGCCCTGGATAACCCGTCTATACGGGCTGTTCTTGTGACGTTGTAAGTCTTATGTTTATGCCTTCGCGCGATTGGCTGACTGTCAGTTGCTAGTCGTAAATGCACACGCAAACTTTCCGCCTAGAAACTCTCTTCTCATCCGTGGGAACTCAACAAGTTCTTAGTCAAGTTAGGTCAAGTTTGATCTGATTACGCCATGCAAGGCATAATCTGATCAATCTCAGAGGAATGAGGAAGGAGCTCGTCACATTCTTGGTCAGGTCAGTTTCCCATCATATTCATCTGGCAACAAAAAGCCTGTGCAAGCCTAACATTTATGTTTTTTGTTTTTGTTTGCAGCGATATTCCGTCACGGGCCATAAGCCTCTGGCTGGCCCACTAAACGCTACTTGATTCCAGTTTCTTTGTTACTTTGCTCGTATATGAGTATTTATGACTCTTATATTGGCTTCAGTAAGGTTATGGCCAATATTTTTAACAAATACTTATGCGCTGTTAAATCTCAACTGAAGTCTTATATTTGGTTTATAACTCTGTACTGTGCTAGATAATGTTCCAGTGATGTGTCTGGCATTTCTTCACAGTGCTGACATTTCCTTTCTTGTACTGGAACCTGTAAGCCTACTTTCCATACACCTGTAATTATGGGAAACAGTATCCAAGCCTGATACGATGTCAGTGCGCTTCTGTTTTTCTAGTGGACCCTTCCACTGACCACTATCTCGCCCTCCATTCTGCAGACTAGGGTCCCTAGTATATATAAATTCCAAGGTTGCCACCCACCTTTCATCAGTGCCATGGGAGCCAACTCCTTTTATAAGGCACAAAGGGGTCGACTATGACTATCCTATGACAGTTACGTAGCCCCCACCCGTTACCCTGCAAAGTCTATTGAGGCTATCCCGAAGCCTCTGGACTCTACCTTTTGATAAACACACACACACACACACACACACACACACACACATATATATATATATATATATATATATATATATATATATATATATATATATATATATATATATATATATATATATATATATATATATATGTCGTACCTAGTAGCCAGAACGCACTTCTCTGCCTACTATTCAAGGCCCGATTTGCCTAATAAGCCAAGTTTTCATGAATTAATTGTTTTTCGACTACCTAACCTACCTAACCTAACCTAACCTAACTTTTTCGGCCACCTAACCTAACCTAACCTATTAAGATAGGTTAGGTTAGGTTAGGTAGGGTTGGTTAGGTTCGGTCATATATCTACGTTAATTTTAACTCTAATAAAAAAAAATTGACTTCATACACAATGAAATGGGTAGCTTTATCATTTCATAAGAAAAAAAATTGAGAAAATATATTAATTCATGAAAACTTGGCTTATTAGGCAAATCGGGCCTTGCATAGTAGGCTGAGAAGTGAGTTCTGGCTACTAGGTACGACATATATATATATATATATATATATATATATATATATATATATATATATATATATACACACATATGTTGTACCTAGTAGCCAGAACGCAGTATTTGGCCTACTATGCAAGGCCCGATTTGCCTAATAAACCAAGTTTTCCTGAATTTATATATTTTTCAATTTTTTTCTTATGAAATGATAAAGGTATCCATTTTATTATGTATGAGTTAATTTTTTTGAAATTTGAGTTAAAACTAACATAGATATATGACCTAACCTAACCAACCCAACCTAACCTAACCTAACCTAACCTAACCTAACCTAACCTATCGGGCCTTGCATAGTATGCCAAGAAGTGCGTTCTGGCTACTAGGTACGACATATATATATATATATATATATATATATATATATATATATATATATATATATATATATATATATATATATATATATATATATATATATATATATATATATATATATATATGACCGAGGTTAAGAACAAGGACAAGAGAGGACAGGTGTGAGTACGAGGTGCTGGTCACGTAGTCAGAGGACGCAGTAAAGTGGTGGAAATAAATAATAATTCAATACTGACACTGTGGCCAGGAAGCCTGACCCTCCACCAGCCCCCCAGGGCCACACCCCTCTCATAACCCACCACCTCATGCGTGTATAAACACCACCACGTCACCTTAAGGAACTTTACGGGCTCGCCATAGCCCGTGCTACATGGACCTCATCGTTCTGAGTAGCTAAATCTAAGATAACAAACCTTAAGGGAAACAATGATGTGGGGGTGGGGGGGGGGGGGGGTTTGGGGGTGGGGTGGGGTGGGGGGGGGGGGTAAATTATTTCATTAACTGCTGCAAACAAACATATAATTTGTTTTTATGTAATCGCTTTAAATGGGTATGAGCAGCGGGTGGTGATGAGGTGTTATGAGTGGTGGTGATGAGGTGTTATGAGTGGTGGTGATGAGGTGTTGAGTGGTGTTATGAGTGGTGGTGATGAGGTGTTATGAGTGGTGGTGATGATGTGTTGAGTGGTGTTATGAGTGGTGGTGATGATGTGTTGAGTGGTGGTGATGAGGTGTTGAGTGGTGTTATGAGTGGTGGTGATGATGTGTTGAGTGGTGTTATGAGTGGTGGTGATGATGTGTTGAGTGGTGTTATGAGTGGTGGTGATGAGGTGTTGAGTGGTGGTGATGATGTGTTGAGTGGTGTTATGAGTGGTGGTGATGATGTGTTGAGTGGTGGTGATGAGGTGTTATGAGTGGTGGTGATGAGGTGTTGAGTGGTGTTATGAGTGGTGGTGATGAGGTGTTATGAGTGGTGGTGATGATGTGTTGAGTGGTGTTATGAGTGGTGGTGATGAGGTGTTGAGTGGTGGTGATGAGGTGTTGAGTGGTGTTATGAGTGGTGGTGATGAGGTGTTGAGTGGTGGTGATGATGTGTTGAGTGGTGTTATGAGTGGTGGTGATGATGTGTTGAGTGGTGGTGATGAGGTGTTATGAGTGGTGGTGATGATGTGTTATGAGTGGTGTTATGAGTGGTGGTGATGATGTGTTGAGTGGTGGTGATGAGGTGTTATGAGTGGTGGTGATGATGTGTTATGAGTGGTGTTATGAGTGGTGGTGATGATGTGTTGAGTGGTGGTGATGAGGTGTTATGAGTGGTGGTGATGATGTGTTATGAGTGGTGTTATGAGTGGTGGTGATGAGGTGTTGAGTGGTGTTATGAGTGGTGGTGATGAGGTGTTGAGTGGTGTTATGAGTGGTGATGATGATGTGTTGAGTGGTGTTATGAGTGGTGGTGATGAGGTGTTGAATGGTGTTATGAATGGTGGTGATGAGGTGTTGAATGGTGTTATGAGTGGTGGTGATGAGGTGTTGAGTGGTGTTATGAGTGGTGGTGATGAGGTGTTGAGTGGTGTTATGAGTGGTGGTGATGAGGTGTTGAGTGGTGTTATGAGTGGTGGTGATGAGGTGTTGAGTGGTGTTATGAGTGGTGGTGATGAGGTGTTGAGTGGTGTTATGAGTGGTGGTGATGAGGTGTTGAGTGGTGTTATGAGTGGTGGTGATGATGTGTTGAGTGGTGTTATGAGTGGTGGTGATGATGTGTTATGAGTGGTGGTGATGAGGTGTTGAGTGGTGTTATGAGTGGTGGTGATGAGGTGTTGAGTGGTGGTGATGAGGTGTTATGAGTGGTGGTGATGAGGTGTTGAGTGGTGTTATGAGTGGTGGTGATGATGTGTTGAGTGGTGTTATGAGTGGTGGTGATGATGTGTTATGAGTGGTGGTGATGAGGTGTTGAGTGGTGTTATGAATGGTGGTGATGAGGTGTTAAGAGGTGTTTACGAGGGCTAATGAGAGGATCTGGGAACACTGATGAAGGCCCTATCCGAGGCAGCTGCTATTTATATCCACCCAAACTCATTTACATACACGTCTAGCCTACGCTTGAAACAATCAAGCGATTGCCAAACCAATATTTACCCAGGTCTTTCCTGCATACAAACTTCTCAAATTTATATCCATTGTGTTGTATCCTATTTTGTATAAATATATTTAGCACCTTAATCTTTTCCTTCTTGTCATAACCCTTTGATTTATCTATTCCCTTCATCTCACCCTTTCTAGTGACTGTACTTTTACTTGCTTTCTCGACCGGGGAGCCGGTCGGCCGAGCGGGGGAGCCGGTCGGCCGAGCGGACAGCACACTGGACTTGTGATCCTGTGGTCCTGGGTTCGATCCCAGGCGCCGGCGAGAAACAATGGGCAAAGTTTCTTTCACCCTATGCCCCTGTTACCTAGCAGTAAAATAGGTACCTGGGTGTTAGTCAGCTGTCACGGGCTGCTTCCTGGGGGTGGAGGCCTGGTCGAGGACCGGGCCGCAGGGACACTAAAGCCCCGAAATCATCTCAAGATAGATAACCTCTTCGTATGGGAGGTTTCTAATTTCTGGGATTAACTTTGTCGCGTTGGAGGGAATTTGTGTTCATGTTACAGTAGAGACCAAAACGTAACTACATAGTCCAAATGATGCCTAACAAGGACCAGACAACTAAAGGTTAATACTATATATTTCTTATTGTAAACACTTGTAGATATTAATGCAAGTGTGGTATTTGCTGACCCAGTCAATCCTAACCATATTCTCACTTAATTTAATAATGTATGCTATTCTTAGTTAACATAGGATACCATCATCTAGTGTCCTATTGTGATATCCAATCCTAAACCATGTATCATATTCTTAGTCTAACCTTCTCTAACTTAGCATTAACTTCAAGACCCCAAGCAGAGCCCAACCTAACGTATCCTGATGTTATCTTATTTAATATTTAATATCTTATATAAATAATCTTATGTGGAAGATGCAATTGTCCCCTTTGTATATAGGCCTGCTGCCGCGTCAGAGGGGCCCAATATATATATATATATATATATATATATATATATATATATATATATATATATATATATATATATATATATATATTCTCTACGTGCATATATGCATTCCAACAAAAGCAGTTTCTTTTTTTTAGGGATAAACAAGCAAAAAACAAAAGCAGTTTATTATCTCTAATCAATAAGAGAGCAACCCCCCCTTTTTTAAACACATTGTTTGTCAGAGCGTGTCAGCCATTTTTAACCCGCGTCGAAGCATTGTCAAACACACAAAGAACTTCCCAACTGAGTCATGTATTTGTCTGTCCGTACAGAAGCAAAGTTATGTCAACATGGTAACTGCAAGCTTCCGTTCTGCCGTGCAACTTGTATGGCAAATACGAGACATTTTCAGAGTCTGATGAGACGAGAGATACAGAAACATACAGACTAGCGCGCGCATACACACACACACCTTTCAAACATCAGAGCATCAGCCCCGTGCGGCGGCAGCATCCCGGAGCCAAGATGAGATGTTCACAGACGTGACGCGGCCCAAACCACATCATTCGCGTGTTTGGTGTGTTAATGGGCGTTCACCCAGCGGAACATCCGGTAAAATGTCAGTCATAATCCCACACCCAAGATGTGGATTTTCCCCTGCTCGAACGAGTGGAAAAGTGACTCATAAACTTTTAGGACCCGGGTGTAATTTTTATATTTCTTGCGGCATAGAAAAAGGTCTTTAACACTAAGTAAACAGAACAAAGAGGCATAGGGATTTGTGAAAGTAGCATGAGGTACTCACCTTGTTGCGCATGGCGGCGATGAAAGGGAGGAGGGAGAACGTGCCTCCGTCAGCCTCAGACACCTGGGACAGGTAGTCTCTCATCCAGGTGATGTTATGTCGTAGTCTGGTCTCCTTCTGAGACTCCAGCATCATCTCCGAGGCGATGGCTTCCTCGTCCTCATCTGCGGCCGAGATGGTCGAGGGAGAGGGCAGCTGCAGCTCCTCCTCCGCCTCCAAGCACTGGCCGGGCACCAAAAGATGCGCAGGTGAGGAAGTGCGCTTCGAGAGCCGAACCTCGGAGGTTCGAAGCCGCGTGAAAGGGTTATTCCGCGATCTCCTGGACCAAAAGTCGCGATTCCTGATGTTCTCAATGATGTGCTCCTCGACGTCGCAGTCCGGCGTGAGTGTGGCCGCCGGCATGAAGATCTGCGGACTCTGCTTGCAAGGCGTCGACGGATCCTTGATGAAGAACGACTGGAATTCCGCGTGGCTCATATTCGAGGCGCGCTTTTTGGCCCCGGGATGGTCAGTTGGTTTGGTGCTAACGACGCTGACGCTCTTCGACACCTTCAGCTCGGCCTTGGGAGAGGGACCGGACCTCGAGGCGCCGCCCTCCGTGTTGTACAAAGGATTGTCGAAGCATAGTTTCGGCAGGTTGTTATCGCGGAGAACCATTGTGGTGTGATGGTCAGCCTCGAGCGCCCTGTCTCATACAATCGTTTCTTGCTTATACCTGTTATATTCCCGTCTGTGAGACAGACAAGGAGAGCGTTCAGTGCGACCCCGTCTGTGGGACAGACAAGGAGAGCGTTCAGTGGGACCCCGTCTGTGGGACAGACAAGGAGAGCGTTCAGTGGGACCCCGTCTGTGGGACAGACAAGGAGAGCGTTTAGTGGGACCCCGTCTGTGTGTCCCTTTGTAACTCACACTGATACACACTCGCTCAAGTAAGTCACTTTTGTGTGGGGGTTACACCGTTCGTAACCTGGTACTTCCGATGACAGCACTGACGTCGCCCACAAGGGCAGGAAACCCCGGCCACGGATGTCCCTTTATCGCATCAATGACCCAAAGACATCCTGATGTCACAAATGGATTATTAAATAGTTTTGTGTGTCGTGTGGCCTTTATGTTGAGAGTGGCGAAGGGTGTTTTATTATTATTTTGTTGTATAATGCCATCAATAGTATGTGGCTTCAGGACTGCTCCTTATGCACGCAGGTGCGACCAAATAATGAACTGGTTAATGCTGTTTGGGATTATCAATTTCCTGGAACTGATATTTAAAGATATGAACAAGTAAAATACAAAGAGTAAAATACACACACACACACACACACACACACACACACACACACACACACACACACACACACACACACACACACACACACACACACACACACAAGCGATTTTCTACTACTAAATGTTCGAGAATTTAAGAGCACGATATACAGTATATGAATATAAGAAAACGTACGTATGTCGCGCATACCAGAAATTAATCTCTTACGATATATGACTCCAGTCAAAGCAGATATACTACTATATTGCACATACTTAGAGCTGACGTTTATGTGATATATGTCACCTATCAGAACAAATATATCAATATATCGAGACGTGACAACCTGTCATAAATATATCGAGACATATGACACCTGTCATAAATATATCGAGACATATGACACCTGTCATAAATATATCGAGACATATGACACCTGTCATAAATATATCGAGACATATGACACCTGTCATAAATATATCGAGACATATGACACCTGTCATAAATATATCGAGACATATGACACCTGTCATAAATATATCGAGACATATGACACCTGTCATAAATATATCGAGACATATGACACCTGTCATAAATATATCGAGACATATGACACCTGTCATAAATATATCGAGACATATGACACCTGTCATAAATATATCGAGACATATGACACCTGTCATAAATATATCGAGACATATGACACCTGTCATAAATATATCGAGACATATGACACCTGTCATAAATATATCGAGACATATGACACCTGTCATAAATATATCGAGACATATGACACCTGTCATTAATATATCGAGACATATGACACCTGTCATAAATATATCGAGACATATGACACCTGTCATAAATATATCGAGACATATGACACCTGTCATAAATATATCGAGACATATGACACCTGTCATAAATATATCGAGACATATGACACCTGTCATAAATATATCGAGACATATGACACCTTTCAAAACAAATAAATATCTCGCAAACGCCACAAGTGAAAGCACTGAGCGTCCTCTTCAGTATGACAACGACGACACCTAAATAGCCCCCACCAACGTGCCCACATCAAGTTCAAGTTCAAGTATGTTCATTGAGATAAGCAATAAATACATCTCAAAGGGATAGAGTAGCTTAGACTATTTCTACCCCCCAAAGTGCCCACATCAACATGCACCGGAGACCATCCTTCCGGGTCAACTGTGTTGCAGCGAACGTTTCCGTGGCTCGCCGCCTCCGTTCGCTTTCTTCGAATGGGAATATATTAGCGGGAAGCGCAGTGGCTGGGGCGAGGTCGCTTCCCGTCATGCTACTCCGTCCTGGTGGCCGTACGGGGACATGCGCTAAATATAGGTCGGTGTTGTTTTGTAGTTTATGGAGGAGTTTGTTGGTATTGGTATAAGGTTTGGAGGAATTTGTAGAAGGTCTGTTAGGCCATAGGAGGCAGCGCTTATTTATATCCTCCCAAATTCATTCATATGTATGTCAAACCTACGCTTGAAACAATAAACAATCAAGGGATCCCATGTCTGTATATTATAGAATAGCTGTCTCTCTCTCTTTCTCTCTCTCTGTTTCTCTTTCTCTCTGTTTCTCTCTCTCTCTGTTTTCTAGGGTCGCAAGGCCTATCCCACGTAATTCTTAGAAGAGTTTCGTTACAAATGTCTGCCCCTTTCATGTTTCTTCACGAGTTTTTCTGAATTAAATGTCAATAGGACTGCATAGTGAAGGGACTGGTCTCACCTACGTGAGGCCAGTCCCGAGGGGCATGCCTAAAAACCCGAGACGGGGAGCGGGATGCATAACATTACAGGAAGACCTTGATACAAACTTCAGAAATGGAATGAATAAATTACCCGTTACCTAGAAGGTAACAGGTGGGAAAGGAGGTAACAGGTAAGGGAAAGAAGGTAACAGGTAAGGGAAACGAAGTGAACAGAAGAGAAAGGAAGGCGAGTGAATATATTACCAACACCCGCAACATATGCCAAGCTGCCAAACATCAGAGCATCATTTTTAACACCCGAAATATCAACTATCAGAAGGCAATCTACACAACCTACGTTACACCAATACTAGAACATGCAGCGCCGGCCGGGAATCCGCACCTTCTGAAGCACAAGAGTGACAAAAAAAGAGGACAAAGGTCTGTTCCAAGATTAGTGGCACATCCCAGAGGGTTAAGGGACGCGTCGAGGCTACGGAAACTATCCCATCACTATTCGAGAAATGGATAGACGAGGTGGACAATGAGAGGCTCCTTAAACTGAAAAATATATAAGACTATAGAATACATGGATAGAGTATATAGAATATTATAGAACGGGGCCTCGCGGCTGAGTAGATAGCGCTTAGGGTACCACCAGCACCACCAGCACCAGCAGCACCACCACCACCACCAGCACCAGCAGCACTAGCATCACCACTAGCACCACCACCAGCAGCACTAGCATCACCACCACCACCACCAGCAGCACTAGCATCACCACCACCACCACCACCACCAGCACCACCACCAGCAGCACTAGCATCACCACCACCACCAGCACCACCAGCACCATCACCAACTCAACCAGCACCACCACCACAGAGCCAGAGGTCACGGCAAGCAAGGTGGGAATCCCAGGAGGCTTGGCCTGAAGGAGCGAGGAAGAAATTCTTATAACCTCAGAGAATTAACATATTGTATCATACACAGCGCCGCCAAGGTACCGAAGCGAGAGACAGAGAAAGAGAGAGAGAGAGAGAGAGAGAGAGAGAGAGAGAGAGAGAGAGAGAGAGAGAGAGAGAGAGACAGAGAGAGAGAGAGAGAGAGAGAGAGACATAGAGACATAGAGAGAGAGAGAGAGAGAGAGAGAGAGAGAGAGAGAGAGAGAGAGAGAGAGAGAGAGAGAGAGAGAGAGAGAGAGAGAGAGAGAGAGAGAGAGAGAGACATAGAGACATAGAGACATAGAGAGACAGAGAGACATAGAGACATAGAGAGAGAGAGAGAGAGAGAGAGAGAGAGAGAGAGAGAGAGAGAGAGAGAGAGAGAGAGAGAGAGAGAGAGAGAGAGAGAGAGAGAGAGAGAGAGAGAGAGAGAGAGAGAGAGAGAGAGAGAGAGAGAGAGAGAGAGAGAGACATAGAGACAGAGACAGAAACACAGAGACACAACAGAGAGAGAGAGAGGTGTGTGAGGGAGTGTAGCCCACCAAGGGAACAACACACAACCGCCACAGGTAGCCTAGCCCGCCCCGCGATAGTGACCTTGAGTCGACAACACCGTCGGCGTGTCGGCTGCGTCCTGAGGTAAACCCGACAATATTATCCCTGTGTCGGGGGGTTTTACACCTGATACTCTCATACACTACCCCCATGTGTGTCGGATTTATCCCCCCCTGATATCCTTATACACCCCATGTGTCTGGAGTTATGGAGTGCCAGTGTTGGGGGGATAGGAAGCCTCTTATGTTTGTTGAGATTTCTCTAGGCATATGGTCTATAATATACTTTCCGCCAGAAGCGGCAAACAACAGTTGCATAACTCCGGAGTATCTGTTTACTAGTGCTAGGGGGAATATTTGTATGAGGTGCAAGGAAACCTGCCCAAGCGTTTCATCCTGTCCGGTAATATACATTGTAATCAGATCCTCTGTGGGATTGCTTATATATATATATATATATATATATATATATATATATATATATATATATATATATATATATATATATATATATTTATATATATATATATATATATATATATATATATATATATATATATATATATATATATATATATATATATATATATATATATATATATATATATATATTATTAAATATGACCGAAAAAGTAAGATTAATAATTCTAACACGAATTTTCTCAATCTTTCGTACATTACGCTTCACTGTTGGAGGTAAATCAAAAATCACTTCTCCAAAATTCATTTTTATTTCTAGTCTGACACGACACGGGCGCGTTTCGTAAAACTTATTACATTTTCAAAGACTTCACAAATACACAACTGATTAGAACTTGCGTTTCTCTGATTTTATATCTACATTTGAGTGAGGTGGGAAGGGTGATGTGGCATTAACACAAGACAGAACAATAGGGGATATTAATAGGGTATTAAAAGTATCAACACAAGACAGAACAGAAACAATGGGTATTGAATAGAAGTGTTTGTAGAAAGCCTATTGGTCCATATTTCTTGATGCTTCTATATTGGAGCGGAGTCTTGAGGTGGGTAGAATATAGTTGTGCAATAATTGGCTGTTGATTGCTGGTGTTGACTTCTTGATGTGTAGTGCCTCGCAAACGTCAAGCCGCCTGCTATCGCTGTATCTATCGATGATTTCTGTGTTGTTTACTAGGATTTCTCTGGCGATGGTTTGGTTATGGGAAGAGATTATATGTTCCTTAATGGAGCCCTGTTGCTTATGCATCGTTAAACGCCTAGAAAGAGATGTTGTTGTCTTGCCTATATACTGGGTTTTTTGGAGCTTACAGTCCCCAAGTGGGCATTTGAAGGCATAGACGACGTTAGTCTCTTTTAAAGCGTTCTGTTTTGTGTCTGGAGAGTTTCTCATGAGTAGGCTGGCCGTTTTTCTGGTTTTATAGTAAATCGTCAGTTGTATCCTCTGATTTTTGTCTGTAGGGATAACGTTTCTATTAACAATATCTTTCAGGACCCTTTCCTCCGTTTTATGAGCTGTGGAAAAGAAGTTCCTGTAAAATAGTCTAATAGGGGGTATAGGTGTTGTGTTAGTTGTCTCTTCGGAGGTTGCATGGATTTTCACTTTCCTTCTTATGATGTCTTCGATGAAACCATTGGAGAAGCCGTTATTGACTAGGACCTGCCTTACCCTACAGAGTTCTACGTCGATTTGCTTCCATTCTGAGCTGTGGCTGAGAGCACGGTCGACGTATGCGTTAACAACACTCCTCTTGTACCTGTCAGGGCAGTCGCTGTTGGCATTTAGGCACATTCCTATGTTTGTTTCCTTAGTGTAGACTGCAGTGTGGAAACCTCCGCCCTTTTCCATGACTGTTACATCTAGAAAAGGCAGCTTCCCATCCTTTTCCGTCTCGTAAGTGAAACGCAGCACGGAACTCTGCTCAAATGCCTCCTTCAGCTCCTGCAGATGTCTGACATCAGGTACCTGTGTAAAAATGTCGTCAACATACCTGCAGTATATGGCCGGTTTCAAGTTCATGTCGACTAAGACTTTTTGCTCGATGGTACCCATGTAGAAGTTTGCAAACAGGACACCTAGGGGAGAACCCATGGCGACCCCATCTACTTGCTTATACATGTGCCCATCCGGGCTCAAG
Source organism: Procambarus clarkii (assembly GCF_040958095.1). Lineage (NCBI taxonomy): Eukaryota > Metazoa > Arthropoda > Malacostraca > Decapoda > Cambaridae > Procambarus > Procambarus clarkii. The sequence continues at coordinate 54,242,249 of NC_091159.1, forward strand.
AAGGGTGCCTCTTTAGTACAAGCTTGGAGTAGTTTCCTCAGAATACTTTCTGGCATGTCAAGAGGAGTACAGGCTGGATCATGATACACTCTGTCGGCTATCATTCCGATTGTCTCGTCCACAGGTACGTTGGTAAACAGCGATTCTACGTCCAACGAGGCTCTTATCCCTGTGGCCCGTGCGCCCCGCAGTAAGTCCACAAATTCCTTTGGAGACTTCAGGCTGAAGGCGCAAGGAACATAAGGAGTCAGCAGGCCGTTGAGTCACTTCGCCAGTCTGTACGTGGGTGTGGGTATCTGGCTAATGATTGGCCGAAGTGGGTTTCCAGGCTTGTGCGTCTTGACATTTCCATACGCATATCCAGGTTTATATTCCCCAATGATCTTTGGCAGGTGGAGTCCGGATTTCTTGGCGTTCACAGTTTCGATCAGTTTGTTGACCTTTGCTTTTAATTCGGCTGTAGTGTCCTTCGTTACCCTTTGGAACTTAGTTTGGTCAGAGAGTATGATGTTCATTTTCGCCAGATATTCGTCTTTTTTAAGAATGACATATATTGGCGACTTGTCACCTCTCCTGACAACTATCTCCTTGTTCTCACGAAGGCTTTTGGCTGCCGCTTTAAGCTCGGGGGACAGTATGGTGCTTCTGTAGTTGCCTCGATTCTTTCCTCCTTCTGCAATAAGTTCTGCTTGTAAGGTATCTTTGGTAGTGACCTTCTTTTGTGTCTCGAGGTCGAATATGTCGTCCAACAGAATTTCCAACTCTACTTTCCGGGCCATTTCACTCGGTCTTAAAAGCAAAGGTCAACGAACTGATCGAAACTGTGAACGCCAAGAAATCCGGACTCCACCTGCCAAAGATCATTGGGGAATATAAACCTGGATATGCGTATGGAAATGTCAAGACGCACAAGCCTGGAAACCCACTTCGCCCAATCATTAGCCAGATACCCACACCCACGTACAGACTGGCGAAGCGACTCAACGGCCTGCTGACTCCTTATGTTCCTTGCGCCTTCAGCCTGAAGTCTCCAAAGGAATTTGTGGACTTACTGCGGGGCGCACGGGCCACAGGGATAAGAGCCTCGTTGGACGTAGAATCGCTGTTTACCAACGTACCTGTGGACGAGACAATCGGAATGATAGCCGACAGAGTGTATCGTGATCCAGCCTGTACTCCTCTTGACATGCCAGAAAGTATTCTGAGGAAACTACTCCAAGCTTGTACTAAAGAGGCACCCTTCTTGAGCCCGGATGGGCACATGTATAAGCAAGTAGATGGGGTCGCTATGGGTTCTCCCCTAGGTGTCCTGTTTGCAAACTTCTACATGGGTACCATCGAGCAAAAAGTCTTAGTCGACATGAACTTGAAACCGGCCATATACTGCAGGTATGTTGACGACATTTTTACACAGGTACCTGATGTCAGACATCTGCAGGAGCTGAAGGAGGCATTTGAGCAGAGTTCCGTGCTGCGTTTCACTTACGAGACGGAAAAGGATGGGAAGCTGCCTTTTCTAGATGTAACAGTCATGGAAAAGGGCGGAGGTTTCCACACTGCAGTCTACACTAAGGAAACAAACATAGGAATGTGCCTAAATGCCAACAGCGACTGCCCTGACAGGTACAAGAGGAGTGTTGTTAACGCATACGTCGACCGTGCTCTCAGCCACAGCTCAGAATGGAAGCAAGTCGACGTAGAACTCTGTAGGGTAAGGCAGGTCCTAGTCAATAACGGCTTCTCCAATGGTTTCATCGAAGACATCATAAGAAGGAAAGTGAAAAGCCATGCAACCTCCGAAGAGACAACTAACACAACACCTATACCCCCTATTAGACTATTTTACAGGAACTTCTTTTCCACAGCTCATAAAACGGAGGAAAGGGTCCTGAAAGATATTGTTAATAGAAACGTTATCCCTACAGACAAAAATCAGAGGATACAACTGACGATTTACTATAAAACCAGAAAAACGGCCAGCCTACTCATGAGAAACTCTCCAGACACAAAACAGAACGCTTTAAAAGAGACTAACGTCGTCTATGCCTTCAAATGCCCACTTGGGGACTGTAAGCTCCAAAAAAACCAGTATATAGGCAAGACAACAACATCTCTTTCTAGGCGTTTAACGATGCATAAGCAACAGGGCTCCATTAAGGAACATATAATCTCTTCCCATAACCAAACCATCGCCAGAGAAATCCTAGTAAACAACACAGAAATCATCGATAGATACAGCGATAGCAGGCGGCTTGACGTTTGCGAGGCACTACACATCAAGAAGTCAACACCAGCAATCAACAGCCAATTATTGCACAACTATATTCTACCCACCTCAAGACTCCGCTCCAATATAGAAGCATCAAGAAATATGGACCAATAGGCTTTCTACAAACACTTCTATTCAATACCCATTGTTTCTGTTCTGTCTTGTGTTGATACTTTTAATACCCTATTAATATCCCCTATTGTTCTGTCTTGTGTTAATGCCACATCACCCTTCCCACCTCACTCAAATGTAGATATAAAATCAGAGAAACGCAAGTTCTAATCAGTTGTGTATTTGTGAAGTCTTTGAAAATGTAATAAGTTTTACGAAACGCGCCCGTGTCGTGTCAGACTAGAAATAAAAATGAATTTTGGAGAAGTGATTTTTGATTTACCTCCAACAGTGAAGCGTAATGTACGAAAGATTGAGAAAATTCGTGTTAGAATTATTAATCTTACTTTTTCGGTCATATTTAATAATATATGTCTACAGGAAAGACTGCTACCAAAATATACTAATATATATATATATATATTTATATATATAAATTTAAATGTTCGTTTTCTTCAAAGTCGCTTATCTCCTAAAGTTCTTCACCAATTGCTTTGAAATTTTGAGACAACGTTCCATTTGCATACGAGCGTGTTTTTATATACCTACTAAATAGATGCCACACCTGTGACAGGTAAAAACATGCTTTGTTTGAAAAACAGCGCCATCTGTTGGATATAAAAGCAACACAACATAGCTAAATGTGCTACGATTCCATTTCAATGTTTTAGATTGCATTGTTAAATTGAATTGTCATAGATTTCGATAGATTTTCCTTTTGATTTAATTAATTTTTGTGACATTGCGTTGGAATTGAGCTGTATAGTTTACCATACCGTTCATTTCGTATAGAGTATAGTTTATTTTTTATTTTTTTCATTGTTTTTTCATTTCTATTTTTTAACTGTTCTTATTTTTCAATGATGGGAACATCAGATCATTTGATGTTCCCATTTATCTGATGAAAACATCAGATCATTTGATGTTCCCATTTATCTGATGAAAACATCAGATCATTTGATGTTCCCATTTATCTGATGAAAACATCAGATCATTTGATGTTCCCATTAATCTGATGAAAACATCAGATCATTTGATGTTCCCATTTATCTGATGAAAATATCAGATCATTTGATGTTCCCATTTATCTGATGAAAACATCAGATCATTTGATGTTCCCATTAATCTGATGAAAACATCAGATCATTTGATGTTCCCATTTATCTGATGAAAACATCAGATCATTTGGGAACGCATCGGACGAGGGAGTGGGGAATGGTGGGGAGGACGAGATGACGGGGGAGGGTTCCTGTGGCTCGGCAACGCCCGTGCGTTTCTGAGCCACAGCAACACGTGGCCAAGGTACAGCTAATATATGTTTGTATGTATATATGTAAATACCCAATGATCTCTCGTTAATTTTAGTTACTGATGGGACCTGCAGATGGCGTGTAGGTTACTCATATGGACCAGTGAAGCACCTTTGAGTCTGGCTAGTAACTGGACGGGTTGGGCTCACCTGTGCCCTTGGCTGGAGGTGACCCCACGGGGGGGGGGGGTTGTATACGAAAACAATGTTGTCAGGGGCCCAGTCTTACGTGTGTGTGTGTATGTGTGTGTGTGTGTGTGTGTGTGTGTGTGTGTGTGTGTGTGTGTGTGTGTGTGTGTGTGTGTGCTGGGTTTAGTTTACCGGGTTAGTTCTTGAGTATTAAAACAACAGTCCATTCTGTGTGGTAGTAAATGATGAAGTCCAATTTTATGGTCGCGGGTCCTATAATGGCCCGAAATTTAAACTAACGTAAAAGAACCATTTGTTTTACTTCCAATGTTTGTGGAGGACGTCCTGTAATTGTCGGCATTCCTCGGGTGTTATAGTCTTCATTATGTATGTGTGGAGTGTAAACAGGAACATGTAACAGGCCACTCCCTGGGGAAGGTCGTTCAGACACAAGGGGGGGGGGGGAAACTGGTGGTTCCAGGATCGAGCCTTGGGGGGGGGGGGGGGGTGGAGGGTGGGGGGAACTGGTGGTTCCAGGATCGAGCCTTGAGGGGGGTGGAGGGGGGGGAAGGAACTCCAGCGTCACATTCCTGCGACGTCTTCCATTTGTGACCTGTTTCCTGTCCTGCAGGTCCTCTCCAAATCAATTTATTGCTTTTCTAGAGTGTTTGTGCTAGTCGTTTATTATGAACTGTGTGTGTGTGTGTGTGTGTGTGTGTGTGTGTGTGTGTGTGTGTGTGTGTGTGTGTGTGTGTGTGTGTGTGTGTGTGTGTGTGTGTGTTCACCTATTTGTGTCTGCAGGATCGAGCATTGACTCTTGGATCCCGCCTTTCGAGCATCGGTTGTTTACAGCAGTGACTCCGGTCCTATTTCCCTATCATACCTGGTTTTAAAATTATGAATAGTATTTGCTTCCACAACCTGTTCCTGAAGTGCATTCCATTTTCCCACTACTCTCACGCTAAAAGAAAACTTCCTAACATCTCTGTGACTCATCTGAGTTTCCAACAATGTCCCCTCGTTCTGTTACTGTCCCGTGTGAACATTTCGTCTGTGTCCACTCTGTCAATCCCCCTGAGTATTTTGTACGTTCCTATCATGTCCCCCCCTCTCCCTTCTTCTTTCTAGTGTCGTAAGGCACAATTCCCTCAGGCGCTCCTCATACCCCATCCCTCGTAGCTCTGGGACGAGTTTTGTTGCAAACCTCTGAACCTTTTCCAGTTTCCTTATATGCTTCTTCAGATGGGGACTCCATGATGAGGCGGCATACTCTAAGACTGGCCTCTCGTAGGCAGTGTAAAGCGCCCTAAATGCTTCCTTACTTAGGTTTCTGAATGATGTTCTAACTTTTGCCAGTGTAGAGTACGCTGCTGTCGTTATCCAATTTATATGTGCCTCAGGAGATAGATTAGGTGTTACGTCCACACCCAGGTCTCTTTCTCGCATCGTCACAGGTAGGCTGTTCCCCTTCATTGTGTACTGTCCCTTTGGTCTCCTATCTCCTAGTTCCATTTCCATAACTTTACATTTGCTCGTGTTGAACTCCAGTAGCCATTTCTCTGACCATCTCTGCAATCTATTCAGGTCCTCTTGGAGGATCCTGCAATCCTCATCTGTCACAACTCTTCTCATCAACTTTGCGTCATCTGCGAACATCGAACATCGACATGTAGGACTCTACTCCTGTAAACATGTCATTAACATATACTAGAAGCAGAATTGGTCCCAGCGCCGATCCTTGTGGTACTCCACTTGTTACTGTTCGCCAGTCCGACTTCTCGCCCCTTACCGTAACTCTTTGGCTCCTTCCTGTTAGGTAGTTCCTTATCCATGCTAGGACCTTTCCCCCCACCCCCGTCTGCCTCTCGAGCTTGAACAGCAGTCTCATGTGCGGTACTGTATCAAAGGCTTTTTGGCAGTCTAGAAATATGCAGTCTGCCCAACCATCTCTGTCCTGTCCTATCCTCGTTATTTTATCATAGAATTCCAAAAAGGTTTGTTAGGCACGATTTTCCTTTCCAGAACCCATGTTGATGTTTGTTCACAAACCTAACGTTCTCCAGGTGTGCAACCAGTCGTAGCCTAATTATTCTTTCCAGTACTTTACAGGGGATGCTTGTCAGTGATACAGGTCTATAGTTAAGTGCCTCCTCCCTATCGCCTTTCTTGAAGATCGGCACGACATTTGCCATCTTCCAGCAACTGGGCAATTCTCCCGACATAAGTGACTCATTAAAGATCATTGCCAGAGGCACGCTGAGGGCCTGCCCTGCTTCTTTTAGTATCCACGGTGATACTTTGTCTGGTCGAACTGCTTTAGTTGCATCCAGTGTTGTCAACTGTTTCATTACCTCCTCTGCTGTCACCTCTATATATGTGTGTGTGTGTGTATGTGTGTGTGTGTGTGTGTGTGTGTGTGTGTGTGTGTGTGTGTGTGTGTGTGTGTGTGTGTGTGTGTGTGTGTGTGTGTGTGTAGGTG